>NC_133770.1:30156136-30192787 GCF_003597395.2 Chelonoidis abingdonii | reverse complement strand
TGCAGCGTGGGGCATGGGTCGCTTGCTGGTGGATTCCCTGCAGCTTGAGGTCTTCAAATCTCAATTTTGAGGATTTCAATAACTCAGTCATGGGTTCGGGGTTGTTATAAATGTGTATGGGCAGGGTTTTGTGGCCTGCCTTGTGCAAGAGGTCAGACTAGATGATCATATTGGTCCCTTCTGACCTATGAGTCTATGAGATGAGAGCATATTAGTAAGTTTAGTAATAATGATTTTCATTACGCTAGATGCTGCAGAAACACATAGTAAAAGACAGTCCTCATCCCAAAGAGTTTACAGTCTTAGATGCTGAATCCTGCAGGCAGTTGTACATTGACAAGATCCCTGTGCCTGCACAGAACTCCACTGCCTTCAATGTGATTCCACACAGGTGTGGGGTTCTACCCACATGTAGCCTGTGGCATGATCAGGACCTTAAGAGATATCTTGCCATCAGGGTAACTTACCGCCTCCTACATTGGGCTCATCTTGTCACATCCTTATTGTACAACTTGAGGGAGCTTAGAATTTTGCAGGAGGTACTCAGCATCTAGTAGGACCCATTTTCTTTTTTAGACATTCTCCCCGCCAGCAATCCATACAGACAATACCAAATACTTCCTACACTCACCTCAGGCTATTGTCTACATTCATAAGTAACAGGATGAAGACTATGATAGATGTTTATAACATCTTTCTGCTTGAAATTTTAGGTGATGTACATAGCAAAATGTGAACTGGCATGTCTCAAAGGAAGAATAGCAGCTGAGCTGGTTCAGTGGCTGATATAGTTGGGATGATTCCTTTTTTGGTACATAACTCAGGAGAATGTAAACAACGAAATCTGCCCTTTGTGTCATGCTAATAAAAAGGAGAGGTGATGGAGGAAAGAATAAACATAACAGTTTTTCCTGACTGATAAAGGACAAAGTGAATGGCAACGCTGGGGAAGCGTGCTTGGTTTGTAAAAGCAGAAAGCCCATTCATATTACCACTACTGATACAACCAGCTTGAAGCTGTCAGTGGTTTTAACAAACAAAAGGAACTAAGAACATTTTCTGCTCCAGCTGGATAGAGAATCTTCAGAAAAAGAGTGTCAATCACAGTTTCATGAGGAAAAGAGACAGAACAACAGTATCATGAGGATCAGAAAGAGATCCAATAGATTTGGATGCCAGATTACAATCACGTATGGGCAGTCCCAGCATCAATATAAGTGTATCTTATATTGTGGGGTTTGTTTTTTTCTTTAGATTTATAAGATTTTATTTAACTTTTAAATTAACATCATTTGGATGCTGTTTCAACAAATTATTTGTTTTACTGGGATGCTATCATGTTTTTTGAATGAATTTTTTCCCTCCTTTAGAAATACCATATCATATCAAAGAATTTACTTTTCATTAGTAATACTGTTTATGATCTTTACACATAACTCAGCTTGGATAATAAAAACAGGCTGGTCAGTTTCACTTTCTGTCTTTTATGATGCAGTGGTTGGATTGTGAACACTACAGGCATGTGTCTAACCCAAACAAGCATTTTACTGGCTGTGAAAAAAAAAAAAAATCACAAGACGCAAGGTGAGTGAGGTAATAGCTTTTATTGGACCAACTTCAGCTGGTGAGAGGCAAGCTTTCATGCATCTAAAATTGTGTAAGCTCAAAAGCTTCTCTCTCTCTCTCATCAACAGCAGTTGGTCCAGTAAAAGCTATTACCTCACCCACCTTCCCTCTCTAATGCCCTAGAACCTATACAGCTACAACAGCACTGTATACAAAAACTCATAAGTGCATTTATGTTGAATTCAGATATTGCAAAACTTTTTTAAAAAACAAACATATATTTTGAGGCAGAACTGACCCAGCAATGTCCCTTTAAGTAATTCTTCATATAGACTCCATGTGGAAATGTAACTGACTTTTTAAAAACAACTGGGATAAACAGAAGTGACTCCTATAGTCCAATTCTGGAAGCACCGACCACTGTGTGCAGCGCTTACCATCATGAGTAGTCCCGTTGTCTTCAATGCAACTATATACACTGCAGTAAGTCTTATGGCTTGTTAGTAAGCATTTACAAGATCAAGCTCTTCAAGAGACTAGAAAAGCCAATCAGGGTTTCAAAATAAAGCATCAGTAGCACTGTGTATGCTGGTGGCAATGCAAAGTTTAAAACAGAAGAATCCATTCCATAGCTGTTGAATTCAAGAGAAAGCTAACGCAACTTTAGCATCTTCTGACTTGGCACAAGTTACTGCTGATGTAACTGGATATACCACAGAATACAGGAAACTCAATATTTACTTTAAGCATACTGTCACTGTTAGCAAAAAAATGTAATTATTTATATTGTGTCACATTTGCAAATTAAAAATTATAGGAACTTGGATTTCAACAAACCGTCTGCACATACTTTGAAAACATATTGTACTGGCCTTGGATAAGATTCAAATACCATCAAGCAATATAATGCTGCTGTGATGAATATATCTAAAATGAAGGCATGAGGGTATACATAAGACAACAGTACAACCGTTATGCAGTGCACATACGCTGCAGTGCACAGCTATCATGTACAGGCATGTGCTGAAGACAGTTATGTAGACAAAATGAGCACTCAAATTGCACTAAAAGGTGTTTTTCCATACAACAATACTCTATAGTGGCTCAGTACAGTGGACAACTTTTCAAGAAATCCAACAGCAATGATTCAGGATTGAGTTTTTTATTGTGTTGGTTTAATTATTCCTATTTCAATAAAATATAGTCTTAGAGGATGTGACAGAGACAAAAGAAATGAAGCTTGTGTGTTATTTTACACCCTTCTTCAGGGAGTAATGGACAGTCTCTTTCTTTCCCCGTAGCCAGGCAACTGCCTCCTGAGCAGCCACTCCGACTGCCTCAGTTTCCCTCTCTCATAGAGCTCTTCAAAAACACCACCCAGTCCATCATTTTAAAGCCTAGTTCTCTCTCCTTGACTCAGGAGTCTCCAGCCCCCTAACCCAGCTCCAGGAAGGAATCCAAACAGACCCTTTACTCCCTGCAGAATCAGCACCTGTAGCTGCAGCTGCAGCTACTTCCTAAGCTTCTATCTTGCATTGGCCTCTTAGGTTACCTAACTAGAGTGTCACTAGCTCCTCACTCTCTCAGGACTCTTCTTTATACCCCCAGGCCTTGCCTAAGATAGTCACCTGACCTCAGTCATTACTACTCATCCTCCTCCCCTGGGTAGATGAGCTAAACTTGTTGCAGGTGGACCTCAGCCCATTTCCCCCTACAGGGCCCAGCCACCCTGTGACATTGCCCTACAATAGGAAACTGCCCATGAACCAGAGGTAAGAACTGAGGTTACAGAAATAAAATTAAAGTATAATGGGATGGAACTAGTGTGAAAGATATAACGCAAGAGAACACGTAGTTATATTAAAATATAACTATACCTACAGTTATACATACATGCACGCACGCACAAACAGTTTGTAGGGAAGGGAAGGTGGTGTTATATTTAAGATAAATTACAAGAACTAGAGCAAACAGCACCAGAGCAGATATTAAAAAGGTGGGAAACTGAACAGAATGATCAAACTGGCGGAGATGGAAGTCACATGACATGTAGGAAGAAAGCTTGTTCCACATGAAGGAAGCAATTTGAAACAACTAATCGAATCATGTGGGAGGAGATAAAAGGAACATTAATGGGAATGCGAAGAGTAGAGTACTTTATTGCCTTACAACATGGTGAAATTTGAGTGCAACCAGGTTGTTCTTTTTCAGGGGGTTATAATTGAGGTGAGAGACCCTTAATAGTGATATTTCAACAAGAGACACACAAAGATCTTCTGTGATATCAAAGCGATATTTTATAATAGATGTACTGGAGTCATGAATCAGACTACCAAGTCTTATGAGCCTTGCTTACCATCATACATCCTCACTTATACTACAATCGTGTGTCTGCCAAAGGCATAGAATAGAGTCTGTAGAACATGGCTTGTATTTAGAAAGCCTTTTCAAATGACAAGCCAAAAGAGAGAAGATGAACAATGACTATAATGTAATCTAAAATTGCTGAATAAATTCTTTTGTTTGTGTAGCCCACCTGCTCAATCTTTCCAAAAACGGAAGTTAACATCTGTGATGTATCCATCATGTTAACAGACTCTTAATGAAGTCTTCAGTGAGAAACAATACCAGTGAGCTACAGTTTTTCTGAATATTACCATATTTGTTCTTTTTCTACAGATAGGTACCACCTTCCAGACTCAAATGTTTGCGTTTTAAGGAGCCTTTGTAGAGTGAAATTATAGCCTATGAACTGCCCGTTTTTCCTTCATGGGTTTTTGAGTGTAGTGTTTTGTGTTTGGGACTTTTTGTTTTGTTCTCGTGCTGTTGTTTTGGGGTTTTTTAATTAACACAAAACTGTTGAAACCCAGATAGATGTTGGCCACCCAGAAGGCCAGCAGCAGCTGAACCAGTGTAATTAAGAACATACTACATGATATTCTTAATTAAACTGGCTCAGTTGCCAGCATGTGCATGTGTGTGTGTATATTTGTCCAGAGTGTTCTTATATATATATTAACAGCAGTGCATGAACGCCTAGCAGCACAGATGAACCAGCTGCTAGCAGCAGGCTCCCACCCAAACTGGCTAACACAAGGAAGGACAGTGCTGATCATGAAAGACCCCTGCAAGGGGACAGAACCGTCCAACTACCGACCAATAACCTGCCTCCCCACAACATGGAAAGTCCTATCAGGCATCATAGCTGCCAAGCTACAGGACCACATGGGCCAGTACATGAGCACAGCTCAGAAGGGCATTGGGAACAACACCAGAGGCTCAAAACACCAGTTGCTCATAGATAGAGCAGTCGCCCAAGACTCAAGGTCTAGACAGACCAATCTGAGCACAGCCTGGATTGACTACAGGAAAGCCTACGACTCAATGCCGCACACGTGGATCTGTGAATGTCTGGCGCTATACAAAGTCAACAGGACACTAAGGACCTTCCTCAAGAACTCAATGGGACTATGGAAGACAACACTAGAAGTCAACTCAAGGCAGCTTGCACAAGTGGCCATCAAGTGCGGCATATACCAAGGTGATGCACTGTCCCCGCTGCTGTTCTGCATAGGCTTAAACCCCCTCAGCCAGATAATCACAAGGACTGGATACGGGTACAGGTTCAGGAGTGGAACTACCATCAGCCACCTCCTCTACATGGATGACATCAAGCTGTATGCTAAGAATGAACGAGACATCGACTCGCTAATCCACCTGACGCGGATCTACAGTGAGGATATCGGGATGTCATTCGGACTGGAGAAGTGTGGCCGGATGGTAGTGAAGAGAGGGAAGGTAGTCAAGACTGATGGGGTGGAACTACCAGCGGGCCACATAGCAGACATACAGACCAGCTACAAGTACCTTGGCGTCCCACAGTCACATGGAAACCATGATGAGGAGGCAAGGAAGACAGAAACATCCAAGTATCACCAAAGGATAAGACAGGTCCTGAAGAGCCAGCTCAGTGGGAAGAACAAGATCCACGCCATCAACAGATACGCCCTGCCGGTCATCAGATACCCTGCCGGTATAGTGAGCTGGCCAAAGGAGGACATGGAGGCTGCCGATGTGAAGACCCGGAAGCTCCTCACAATGCACGGAGGTTTCCACCCCAAGTCCAACACCCAGAGACTGTATACCAGCCGGAAAGAAGGCGGGCGGGGCTTGGTGAGCGTCAAAGCCACTGTCCTGGATGAAACCCGGAACATCCAGGAGTACATCAGTAAGATGGCCCCCAAAGATGAGCTGCTGAGAGAATGCCTGAGGCAGCAGCAGACATGGGAGGAAGACCAAGCAGAAGAAGTGCCATGGCAAGACAAGACCCTGCATGGGATGTACCATCGACAGATAGCTGAGGTGGCTGACATTGGGAAATCCTACCAGTGGCTGGAAAGGGCTGGACTAAAAGACAGCACTGAGGCACTGATCATAGCAGCACAGGAACAGGCACTGAGCACCAGATCCATTGAAGCAGGGGTCTACCACACTAGAGAGGACCCAAGGTGCAGACTGTGCAGAGAGGCCTCAGAGACAGTCCAACACATAGTGGCAGGATGTAAGATGCAGGCAGGAACAGCATACACTGAACGGCACAACCAAGTGGCTGGCATTGTGTACAGGAACATCTGCACAGCGTATGGGCTAGACCCTCCCAAGACCAGATGGGAGATTCCACAGAAGGTTGTGGAGAATAGCAGGGCTAAGATTCTGTGGGACTTCCAGATCCAGACGGACAGGCAGGTACTGGCCAATCAACCAGACATCGTGGTAATAGACAAGGACCAGAAGACAGCGGTGGTGATAGATATAGCAGTGCCAAGTGACAGCAACATCAGGAAGAAGGAATATGAGAAGCTGGAGAAGTACCAGGGCCTGAAAGAGGAACTAGAGAGGATGTGGAAAGTGAAGGCCAAAGTGGTCCCAGTGGTGGTAGGAGCACTCGGGGCTGTGACTCCTAAGCTGGGTGAGTGGCTCCAACAGATCCCAGGAACAACATCAGAGCTCTCTGTCCAGAAGAGTGCAGTGCTAGGAACAGCTAAGATACCACGCAGAACCCTCAAACTCCCAGGCCTCTGGTAGAGGACCCGAGGTTGAGGAAGACACATACCACCCATAAGGGTGAGAGAGGAATTTTTTATTTTTTTTTTTTAATATATATACACTCCTCCTGCGTAAGCCCTCAAACCTACACCTTCCCTCCCACCTCCACACCTCACTCCATGCATGGAAAGGAAACGAAGGGGAATTGCTTGGCTGAGGAGTGGGTACCACTCTCTCCCCACAGATTGCCACAACTTCCGCTTTCCCTGCTGCCACCATAACAGTCCTCAGCACATCACATTCTCCTTGTGACAGGTGTCCTGGTAGGCCACTTTGAAGTTCTAGTCCTTCAAGTTTGTATTTATGCAAAAATTTCTAGTTTTCTTCCAGGCCACAAGTAGAGGCAGTTCAGAATTATTCTTGGTTATAGCAGCACCACTGGCAGTATCATCTTCAAGCAGAGACAAACCCCAAACTATGAGCCCCATAATTTTAAACTTATGCAGACATAACTATTTTACTCTACTATGTATCATCTCTTGACCTCACCATCTTACTAATATCAACTGAATGTTAGGGCTTTTAATAAACACGTTTGGTTTTCATCTGAAAGCTGCCATAATTGGAATACCATCTGTACTAAAAGCAAAATTCCAGCATTTTCACACCAAAATCAAGCCTTTAATTCCTCTATAACTGACTGACTAGACAAACATTAAGAAATGTCAGGGCAACATCTGACACTTTGGGCCAAATTTATCATGCGTGTAACTCCACTGGCTTCAGAGTAGTTACAACCAGGCAATCTGACAGCTTGTGATTTGCATATTATTTACTAACATCTGGCATGAGACAGCTACAGCACATTAAAACCAAGCTCAAATGTTTTGCCTTAATTCTGATTTAGAAACATGTAGCAGGTATACAGTTCTGGATTCAATATTCTTCTTGTCAGCTATTGCACACTACATGAAATCTCTACAGTAATGTTAATAAAGTTAGAACTGTTAAAGGAATTATAACGAAGGTAGAGAGTATTAAGACAAATTTAACAAAACACAAGAGTCCAAATTTCTACAAGAGGGAAACTAATTTCATTTTCGATTTGCCGATGCTACTGCAAGACATTGTCCTCTAATGGACTGGCTGAATGTGGCATAAGAGTTTTTTCATATCGACTGCAAAACAGCATCAGCGGAGATGCTGGAACAATTTTTTATAGCAGGTCTGCGGAAACCATGTATTTGGGTTTTTATTAGTACTTCAAGCCAGGGGGTGAGTAGCACCCCAGCATCCCTAGTTCCAGCACCTATGAGCATCAGCAGAAAATACAGCAGTGTTTTCCCACATCTTTACCAGAGGGGAAAGATAGTCATGTGTCTAATGACTGTGACCTAATTAGACTGTGACCTAATTAGATGTGACCTAATCAGTCACAAAATCGGGAGTGAGCAGGTCTGCCTTTAATTTCCAACTTGACCATGAAGTTCTCATGTAGTCTCGAGTGAATCTCTTACCTCTGAGGGTATGCCTACGCTCAGTGATCTCCCTATACCCCCCTTCAATTTCCCCAACATTCCCCCCCCCCCAGTTTTCTGAACTAGTTACATGCCAAACCTGGTTCCTGAACTTTGCAACTTTGTCCCCACCCACAACTATTTCACATTTGGGGACAATATGTATCTTCAAGACAGTGGCACTGCTATGGGTACCCGCATGGCCCCATAGTATGCCAACATTTTTATGGCTGACTTAGAACAACGCTTCCTTAGCTCTCATTCCCCTAATGCCCCTACTCTACACTGATGACATCTTCATCATCTGGACCCACAGAAAAGAAGCCCTTGAGGAATTCCACCATGATTTCAACGATTTCCATCTCACCATCGACCTCAGCCTAGACCAATCCACACAAGCGGTCCATTTTCTTGACACTACTGTGCTAATAAGCAATGGTCACATAATCACCACCCTATACCGGAAACCTACTGACTGCTATGCTTACCTACATGCCTCCAACTTTCATCCAGGACACACCACACGATCCATTGTCTACAGCCAAGCTCTAAGGTACAACCGCATTTGCTCCAATCCCTCAGACAGAGACAAAAACCTACAAGATCTCTATCAAGCATTCTTAAAACTACAATACCCACCTGCTGAAGTGAAAAAACAGACTGATAGAGCCAGAAGAGTACCCAGAAGTCACATACTACAAGACAGGCCCAACAAAGAAAACAACAGAACTCCCCTTCAGACCCCAACTAAAACTTGTCCAGCGCATCATCAAAGATCTACAACCTATCCTGAAAGATGATCCCTCACTTTGCCAGATCTTGAGAGACAGACCTGTCCTCGCTTACAGACAGCCCCCTAACCTGAAGCTAATACTCACCAGCAACCACACATCATACATCATAAACACTAACCCAGGAATCTATCCTTGCAAGAAAGCCCGATGCCAACTCTGTCCAGATATCTATTCAAGTGACACCATAATAGACCTAATCACATCAGCCATGCCATCAGGGGCTCATTCACCTGCACATCCACCAATGTGATATATGCCATCATACGCCAGCAATGCCCCTCTGCCATGTACTTTGGCCAAACCAGACAGTCTCTGCACAAAAGAATAAGGACACAAATCTGACATCAGGAATCATAACATTCAAAAACCAGTGTGAGAACACTTCAACCTCTCTGGCCATTCAGTAACAGATTTAAAGGTGGCAATTTTGCAACAGAAAAGCTTCAAAAACAGACTCCAACAAGAAACTGCTCAACTTGAATTAATACACAAACCAGATACACTCAACTTAGGCTTAAATAGAGAATGGGAATGGCTGAGCCATTACATACATTGAATCTATTTCCCCATGTTAAGTATCCTCACACCTTCTTGTCAAACTGTCTTAAATCAGTCATCTTGATTATCATCACTACAAAAGTTATTTTTCTCCTGCTGACAATAGCTCATCTTAAATAATCAGCCTCTTAGAGTTGATTAGGCAACTCCCACCTTTTCATGTTCTCTGTACGTACATATATATCTCCTCACTGTATGTTCCATTCTATGCACCCAATTAAGTGGGCTGTAGCCCACGAAAGCTTATGTTCAAATAAATTTGTTAGTCTCTAAGGTGCTACAAGTACTCCTGTTCTTTTTGCAGATACAGACTAACACAGCTGCTACTCTGAAACCTGCTAGTTCTTGTCTTATGTGAAGGATTAAATAACATTTCCTTATTCACTTGCTTCACACCAGTCAAGATTTTAGACCTCTATCATATCCCCCCTTAGTCATCCCTTTTCTAAGCTGAAAATTCCCAGTCATTTTAATTTTTCCTCCTGTTTCATACCACTAATCGTTTTAGTTGACCATCTCTGTACCTTTTCAATGTCCAATATCTCTCATTTGCGATGGGGTGACCAGATCGGCACATAATATTCAAGGTGTACACATACCATGCATTTATATGGAGGCAATATGACATTTTTTCGTCTTATTATCTATCCCTTTCTTAATGATTCCCAGCATTCTGTTTGTTTTGACTGCTGCTGCAAATTGAGTGGATGTTTTCAGAGAACTATCCACAATGACTCCAAGATCTCTCTCGAGTGTTAATGGCTAATTCAGACTCCTTCATTTCGTATGTATAATTGAGATTGTTTTCCAATGTGCATTACTTTGCATTTATCAACAATTAATTTCATCCGCCATTTGGCTGCCCAGTCACCCAGTTTTGTGAGATCCCTTTGTAATTTTTCGCAGTCTGCCTGGGACTTAACTATCTTGAATAGTTTTGTATCATCTGAAAATTTTGCCACCTCACTGTTTACCCATTTTCCAGATCATTTATGAGTATGTTGAATAGTAATGATCCCAGTACCGACCCCTCTGGGATACCACTATTTACCTCTCTCCATTCTCAAAACTGATAATTTATTCCTACCCTTTGTTTCCCATATTTTAACCAGTTACTGATCCATGAGAGGACTTCTCTCTTATCCCATGATGGCTTACTTTTCAAAAGTCAATTTAAATTAAATACATTTAAAAAAAATCTATTTTTTTAGAAATCTAGACCTGTTATGTGTTTTGGTGTAACTTGCATTATCCTAACAAAATATTTACTTTATTCTTACCTCTTTTCTTTATCTCATTGGCCCTGACACTCTCCCCCTACCCCCGTAAACTCGAACACCCCCACTAATTTCAATTCCTGGGGAAACTACTGCCTACACTGCAATTAGACAGTGCAGCTGGCCCATGACAGCTCACTCAGGCTGGTGGGGCCCAGGCCAAGGGACTGTTGGTTTAAATGTAGTTAGAGACGTTCAGGCTCAGGCTGCAGCCCGAGTCTGGGACCCTTTCACCTTACAGGGTCCTAGAGCCTAGGCTGCAGCCCAAATCCAAACATCTGCACAGCAGTCAATCAGTTTTAAATGCAAAACATTTTTTAATAAAAACTCTTTTTCCTTTCATATCCAGCACTTTTAAGGTAGTTTTATTTAATAAAAAAGTTAAATGCTGGTTTGGGGCATTTTTAATTCAATTTGAATTTCCACCCAATAGAGATTGACACAAAATAATCCCAACTAAAAAATAAATGCATCTGTCACCATTTTCTAACATAATAAAAATGTAAAACTTAAGCCATTATGTAACTTAAATAAATGTGGATAGACAGAGTATAAGTTAAGAAAATGAATGAGTATATCCTCCCAGTCAGCGAAAAGAAGCATCAAATTTTGAGTAAAGGCTACATTTAGGTCAGGTCTACGCTCAAAATTTAGGTCAACAGAGATATAATGTTCAAGGGTGTGAAAATCCATACCCCTGAGCTCTGCAGCAATGTCAACCTGACTTCCCAGTATAAACGCAGGTAGGTCAATGAAAGCATAGTTACTGTGACTCTGGGAAGTGGTATTCCTACAGCAACAGAAAAAACCCTTCCATTGCTATACTATGAGTTAAGCCAGCATAACTACAGACCTGCAGCTGTGGTGCTGTAGTGCCCGTAGAGTAGACATGTCCTTAGTTACAAATCAACATGTTTTAATAGTTGTCAACGAATGAGATTCAACCTCTCTTTTGGAAAATAACTAAAAAGTGCATATATGATAGATTACTGAAATATATTTAAATCAGCAAGCAGGAAACCTTGATTTAACCCTGACATCCACCCTCAATTCTAATCCATGTCCTCTTCCACCTACCCACTTATATTCTCTCTCCAGTTAGGAGGCATAGCTGTTGGCATTTACACACACTGACTCCTCGCTGTGGTTTCATCCAGAGCAGCTCCCTCTAGCATTGCTGCTTGTTCCCACAGAACTGTCCAGGAATACTTTAGCAGGGAGGCAGAGAGCTTACAGGCCATCAGCCCCAACCCTGGCCACAGGGGGTAGGGATTTTAGGAGTGCCTTCCCCTACTAAAGACCTCCCCAAGCAACACACTGGACCACCACACCTTCCTGAGCAGCTGCTGTGCTGAAAGAGGGAAAAGGCACAATCTCAGGGCACTCCCTCAAAGTACCACATAACTGAATGGAGACTGAGCTCTGCCCCACCCAATAAATACTCACGGTACAGCTATACTACACATGCAAGGTGTGATTACCAGCTCAGGTAGACACGCACTCAGGCTAGCATGCTAAAAATACCAGTATGACTGTAGTGACTTGGATAACAGCTTGCACTAACCACCCAATTACATACCTAGAATCTCAGGGTGGGTTGTACTCAATAAGCTAGCCCAAACCACCACCAGTGCCACCACGGCCACACTGCTTTTTTAGCACGCTAACTTCATGAGAACTAGTGCATGTAAATCTCCCCTGAACAGAGAGTTACACCTACCAGTTGCAGTGCAGATGTACCCACAGGCAGCCAGCAGTGCAGAGTAATTTTCTCCCACCTAGGATCCTACAAAGCTACAAGGCAGGCTTTAGATGCATTTGACTGATGTGTTCACTCACCAAATTCAAAGGCCCTTGCATTCATACACCTGGAGGTCCTCACATGGACAATGTTACAGAAATGCCTGATGTTATTTTCAGTTAAGCTTCCCTCTCCCTCCCCCCCCCAGGCACATATGTAAGCATCACTTGGCTGAGCTAAATTAATTTTTCAGTTGGTTTGTGGTCAGTCAGAAGGAGGTATGGGGAGTATGAAGATCGTATTTCATTCATTTTATACTTGAACATGCCTTTGAACCAAATTGGGTAATGAGAAAGGCATTCCTCCCTTTCAAATCATAAGATTGGCAAAAGAGGGCTAACTAGATATTTCCTACCTTTTGACCATGGGATTCATCTGATGCTTCAGAAAACTGAAAGACATTGTAACTTTTTTGTTAAATGGTAATTGCACCATGTAATTTCCCCATTCATCAGCATGTAAGAAGCTGTATGACTATAGTCAGAACTTGTGGAAACCTGGACATTCACTAAAATAGCTATTCCAGAATAACTGTCCACTGGGCAGGGATGGTTATACTAAAATAACTTTAACCAGAATAACTATAATTATTATAATGTAGATATGTCATAAACAGATCACACATATCCTGTGTAACAAAGGGTAGTTTCATATATCACATTATCCAACGCTTGAAGACCAATATAGCATTTATATTTCCTTCAACCGTGGAACACATACTATTCAAACACTCACTATTAAAGGAACTGGCTAAAGACACACAATGTCTTGCAAAAGTCTATAAACATCTGCCCTACAGAGAGAGGCACATTAGGAGAACCCATGAGGGAAAAGCCTGTATTTTGCATTTTACTACAACCTGCTCCCAGTCTTAAAGATTTGAAGTGTGATAGAATTCTATCAGCTGAATTCTCATAATTGTCACAGAATGGGCCTGAGGACCAATGAAATGTCACTTTTCCCACTCATATACATTGCTACACTGAACATAATTATTTGTTCTGTTAAAGGTTCTACTCTAAAAAAAAAAAAAAAAGCTATTAAAAACAACAACTTTTCTTACTACTTTCTACTTTTATTAGCACTTTCAAGTCAACAGTTATGGGGAAAGCCTCTACTGTTGCTGGCTCAACATCTGTTGATGTTAACTGAACTCTTAATTACAAGGCTAAATTCTGCCCTCTGATAGCTCTGCACAAATCCAGTGAAGACAGTCTGGCAGCAAATATAATGAGGGAATAATTTGTTCTGCAGAACCTTTATTATTTGTGATGATGTAAAGACAGAAACATAGCTTGCCTTTTCAGATCCCAGGCTGGGTATGTAGTACTGGCTCTTAAGGGAATACACACACACACACACACACACACACACACACACTCACTCACTCACTCTCTCTCTCTCATGTCTTTTAAAGTCCCTGGGGCTGAATTTCACTCTGCCTATATCTTTTAACCGGTATATTGTTTAAATATGGAAATAATTGACAATAAATATCTATCTCCACAATCCCAGTTGACAGTTGTTTCAGAATATAGTCACATTTTAAACTCAAACATTAAGGGAAGAAACATTCACTTCTATCAGAAAACTCAGAAGCTAATTTCTGAGTGAATCTGAAATCATTGTCAATATGTCTTTGATACAGAATGTATTGGACCACCCACAGCCGTAAGAGCAAGAAACTGCAAAGTAGTGGACTGTTCTCTTTACTGGAGAGGCTAGAGGTATAATTTGTGGTTACAAAGAACAGATTCTCCTCCTCACTGCATCAAGACCATTACAATTGTGATGTGAGAACCTCCTAATCAATCACTCAGGTGGTGGGTGGGCTGAAATAGGCCACTTACTGAAAGGTTTGTGATTTGAAAGCTCTGCTGCAACTTTTATTCTTCAACTTAATTGCCGTATTAATTACACAGATTAATTAAAAAGTGGCTTTCACTGAAATGAAATTAGGGGCCTGGGTTGATAAAGTAACAAAAAATCCAAGATAACATTAACTTTTTAGAAAGCAACTAGTGGAAAAATACTAAATAAAAAAATATGTACAATATCTGCTATTTTCTCCAGATGAAATTTCCATAGGGTTTTTTTTATTATTATTTTTAATAAAATGCAGCAACTATTATCACTATACAGTTGTAGGAGAGACTGGAGTGGCACCTTTAAAGTCTTTTGTAATTACAATGGCAAGTGCCACAGCCTAAAAGTTTCAGAAGTGACTAGTAAGTTAACCCATCTTGCAGCACCTATAAAGAGCATATTTTCACAATATCCTAAGCACCCGCCTTCCTCCAAAGAAAAACAAAGTCAATCTGCTTTAAGGTGACAAAAATTGGGGCACACAAAATCAGCAGTTACTTCTGAAAATTTAGGGCCATGCCTCTCTATGTAGTTGTCTCTAAGGCTGAAACAGCTTCTTCATATGCTACCTCAGTTTAGTCCATCAGCTATACAACACATTATACTCAGTTAAAAACACCCAGAAAACAGGTTGTACATTTTACAAGATGGCCTCCAATTATTTGCACCCTCAGTAAATAAATTTTAATAAATTTTCATTAAAACTACAAACTGAATAGTCCTTCCCATTTTATCTTGCTCCATTTTATCAAGGGCATGCAGGCACCGAATTATTGAAGGGCAGAGAATTTGGAACAAACAACCAGAAAGACCACTTTCTGCAGCAAATTTTAGTCAAATACAATAATTGGCTTAATAACTGTTTACAATACACTTGAGACAGAGGACTAGTGAGCATCCATGTCCAATTACTCATCCACCCTGAGGGAATTCTCATAGAGGGGGTTTCCACAGGGTTCTATTACTTCACCCCTGCATGATCCTCAGTAAGTGATGCCCTAGGTGAGAAAATAAATGATCTGGGTTGTGGGACCATCAATAACCTGATCACACATAACTCTCATTTTTAATCAACCATGGACCACAAACAAAGTGCACTATAATAACTAAGATAACTGAATTTTTATAATCAGGCTGAAATACAGCATGTTGAGAAAAATACTTGTAAGTTCCCTCTATTTGTTTAGACTTCTCCAAATGTTCAAATAAATACAGCAGTAAATTCATATTAATGAGTTCATTTTCAATAGTGAGCTTACAAACAAAATTAATCTGTGGTCAATTTAACATCCTATTAAACTGACTACAGATTAATTTTGCTTGTATGCTTACTTTCCATATTTCAACTATTTCTCTTTCATTCAAAATAGGGGTCCATTCTGGTAAAGAGGACTGGCTCGACCACTCTTACTTCCACTACAGAATCAGGTCCAAAAGCTTCATTTGGTAAAGACAGTTTATGTACTTAATGAATGATATGACACAAAGTTTACCTATTTTAGCCTCAATCTAAGATAGGGGTGGTCAAACTTTTTAGCTCTCAGGCCACATCCGGGTATGGAAATTGTATGGCAGGCCATAAATGCTCACAAAATTGGGGGCTGGGTGCAGGAGGGGGTGAGGGCTTCAGCTGGGGGTGCAGACCCTGGCATGGGGCTAGGGATGAGGGGTTGGGGATGCAGGAGGGTGCTCTGGGCTGGCACCGAAGGGTTCAAGGGCAGGAAGGAAAGCAGGGCTGGGGCAGGAGTTGGGGCACAGGAGCGGGGCAGGTGTGCAGGCTCTGGACAGCGCTTACCTCAAGCAGCTCCCAGAAGCAGCAGCATGTTCCCCATCCAGCTCCTAAGTGGAGGTGGGGCCAAGCAGCTCTGTGTGCTGCCCTGTCCGCAGGTGCCACCCCTGCAGCTCCCACTGGCTACGGTTCTGGCCAATAGGAGCTGTGCGGACAGTGTTTGGGGCAGGGGCAGCGGAGCCCCCTGGCTGCCCCTACACATAGGAGCCAGAGGAGTGACATGCCACTGCTTCCAGGAGCCGAGTGGAGCAGAGCAAGCTTCCAACCCCACTCCTCGGCTGAAGGGCCAGAGCAGGGCAAGCCCCAGCCCCGCTTCCTGGAGGGAGCTTGATGGTCAGATTAAAACATCTAGAGGGCCCATCCCTGGTCTAAGAGCTTAGTTTGTAGGGCTCCAGCTGGCCATGACTGCTGTGTGATAAAGCTCAACTACGAAAAGTTCATTAAGTATTTACTTCACAGAAACATCGCAATGGAGTAGGCAATGTTTTGTAAAACACTGAGCACAAATTCCATTTTAAAAATGTAGTACTAGCTGGCTTTGGTTTAGCAAACCAATATGTTCTTAATGGACAGAAACTATTTCAATGCCAGAAACTTAAAACATACCATGGATAACTCAACGAAATGCACTATTTTGCTTGTGCATGTAGGGTAGGAAATTTTGCAATGCAGATGCTGTCTAGATGACAAAAAAGGTACCTTTTTTCAATCCTATTAGCTAATTCACTACACTATCTGTGGCCTTTTCCATCTAGATGTTGAAAAAGATTCCTCCTCCGCCCCTCCCCAAGTGTCTTAACATAGTCTGAAACACCCTTGAACATCCTGTGTACACATGGCTTAACACCTTTAAAAATCACATTAGCTGGCTCTATGGTAACCTGAAGCCTAGGTTAGACAGAGTAACAAACACCTGCAGAGTTAAGAGTAAGATTGAGCCCTTTGTTTTTCACTTGATATTTTACACATCAGTTACTTAATTTAAAATCGGAATTCAAACTACTTTCCCTTGAGTGGTCAACCATTACAAAATTATAATAGATAATATCCATCAATTTGTGCTATAGAATGTGTTTTGTTTTAAAGTTAAACACGATAAAACTATTCCTGTGAATTACTATATCTGTATCAAAGTGTGGTTATCAATCTGAAGAGAGGTTCTGAAAATGGTATTGAGTGAGGTTCAACATTTTCCCCTCTCTTGCTGATCTAACTTCTCAAATTTGTTCAGCTTGAAAATCAAAAATTTTTCTAGCTTCTAGTGATGAAATTTCAAATCCAAGGATGAGTTTAAGTGTTCTGTTCTCACATCATTATTAGTGGAAGAAATTCTGATGCTCGTTTTAGCTAACAATTTTGTGATTATACACAAGGCAGAAGACATTTGAGCTCTTTGCTCCTTCACTGCATTGGCACTCCAATGCCAACATGAGCAAAAACATCATCTTTATCAGAAAAGTAAATAATGTGATACAGGGAAAACACAGGGACAAATATTTTACCCTCACACAGCTTAAGTGATAGTATATCCAAGTGATCCTTCCTGCAAATGCCATGGAGAAGCAGTCTGGAGCAGGGATGGGACATGGACAGTGAATCCACTAGCCTCAGCAAAAGTTGCCTGTGAATCTTTGTGCTGAGGTATCTACAGAGTTGAGTTCTCTGGCTTGCAGGGGAAGGTTTCTTTCCACAGACTCCTAAAATCCTGCCTCCAACCAGAAGAATCACACCTGCTCCACCATGCCTGGGGCCTTCTAAAAACCTAATTGAAAGTAGGGTTTTTCACACAGAGAAAAATAAGTTAACAAGATGCCAATTTGCTGACCTTAACTGCACTTTACACTTCAATGGGCTTTTCTGTGATCAGTTATGGATCATAACATTAGCCTCATACTTTGAGCTGAACAGTAGTTTTCTAGCTCCTCTCTGCTGCCAACAGGGAAATCGAAATTCAAGAGCAAGTAAAATTCTTATGCCTTTAGCCTGGAGAGACTGCATGTTTTACAGAGGTTAAATGCTCATTCACTAGGAAAGGCTGGGCCACCACCACTATGCTGTTGAAATTCCACCTCTGTCAGTATTTGGTAACTGGCTGCTTTCCCAATGCTTTCAG
The DNA here is from genome assembly GCF_003597395.2 of Chelonoidis abingdonii. Lineage (NCBI taxonomy): Eukaryota > Metazoa > Chordata > Testudines > Testudinidae > Chelonoidis > Chelonoidis abingdonii. Next base: position 30,174,460 of record NC_133770.1, on the reverse strand, counting down.
CTGCAGGCAAGCAGTCTTCACAGGGAGGCAACAGAGGAGAAACTGACAGCACATGCACACACAAAAAAGTAGATTGAAAAAATGCAAACACTGTTCCATGCAACAGATTCTTGAATCCAAATGAGTTCAGATCTTGTTATTCCAGTTAGCTATTTTATTGATGAAGCTAAAACAGCTGGTACATCAAATTATGTTGAAATAAAAAACTGATAGCAATCTATCCCGTGTTCAAACCTTCAGATAGATTTTTAAAAACTTGCATCCGACGAAGTGGGTATTCATCCATGAAAGGACTCTCTGCTGCTTTTCAACTTATCACTCAGGAAAAGTGCTCATTTTTTAAAGTACTGTTTCATAATTAATTAAATCCTTGTCCCTCTCCATTCAGAATAAACTCTGGAGACTCAAAATAAGTTATTCCTCTATCTCACCTGTGTTACATGTACACATTGTTTTTCTATTGCAGATTTCTCTTAAGTAGGATATTACCACTGATCTTTAATAGAGAAGACATAAAAGTTACTCAGTACCTGTTTTGGGGGAAATGAAGCAGTAATCAAGGGACTTTGTAGCAGATACAAAAAAGTAGAGTAAAGTGGAACAACTTTTTAGCTTAGCAACTCTGGCTAATTTTCTTCAAAAATGTGAAATCCTGACAACTATGCTGGACATATTTCCATAGCTAGAGACTGAGAATTTTCTTCTTACTGATTAATCAAAGCAGAAAGAGGTTCAAAAATATGTTTGAATTACTGTTAGTTTCAATCTTTATAATTTTATTCCTAATTAAAGATATTTATACCCAGAAAGATTCCCTCCCCCCCCCCACTCCAAAAATGAAGAGGGAAGCATTTGCGTCCAACCCCCTATGTAATGGAACCTGAACCTCTGAGCATCATCAACAGGCTGTTTGAGAAAGCATGTGGAAAGTGTGTGCACATGTAATGTAGTGACTCATTTCTTTGGTAACATTTTATCCAAACCTCCCTTTGCCCCAATAATATTTTATCTTTTTTAAAAAATTGTTTTGCAGTAAGTTTGTTCTGTTACTAATTCCAATCTTCTCATCATTGTTCTATGATAAATACCTCCCACTCCCCATGTCTCTTCGTATTGAATTCTGGAGACTGCATTTCACATTCTCCCCCCTCCTTACCAGTTTTGTTCTTTCCTCCTTCAAGACTTACACTTTAGTTCTTTCACTTTGTATGTTTGTTTACTCATTTAAGTCCTTTATCTTGTCTTGCTTCCATATAAACATCTTCTTTGCTTCCCTCTATCTGCCTTCTTTGAAAGAGAATACTCACTGGGGGGGCCATATTCATGTTCTCATTACCTCAGTCCCTGTCTTTTTGCCAGCCTCCAGGGATATCCCATTTGTTTTCTTCCTCTCTTGTAGAACCACATCTCTTCCTGAATGCAGCCCTTTCTCCCAGTTTTCCTCTCCCTACTTCCCACAGTCATTCTCCTTCCAGTACTTCCCTCCCCTAGCAAGCATGAAAGTCCTGCAGAGCCAGAGAGACAGTGGATTGATAGGCTAGACAAGTAAACTGCTCCAGCACAAAGGAGCACACATAGGGGAAATGGCTTTTCAGAAGATGGCCATAATAAAGCAACAACTACCCAGGCTCTAATCCTACAAGGTTCTGGGCACCTTCATCTCCCAGCAACATCTGGACTGGGCCCACAATCAACGTACTACAGTTCTAAAACTGTATCGCCCTCAAGCTGAAATGAGCAATCGGTACCTGCTTTCACTTGCATTTTAGGGGCCATTCCATCAATGGGAATGAATACCCCTTAGCACCAGGAATCAGGAGTTTTTGTATTGCTGATAGAAGGACCCAGTAAAGTCCCTACGGACACAGGTCATGCTGTTAGTAACGTCAGAATGCAATTTATATTTTCTGTACTGGCATACCCTAACCTAAAACTTCAAACACCACTGTCTCGTTAGCAGTTATAGTACATGAACTTCAAAGGCCAAGCAGTCTACAGTTTACAATATATGTAGAGAAGGGACCAAATACTGTTCACTTTTTCAACAGGTCTACTCACATGAGAAAAGCTCATAGGTATTTAAAAGTCGACAGCTTCTAGGTGTTGGTTTCTCTTTTCTTTATGTGCTCAATGTTACCAATGTTAAAAAAAAATACAAAGAAGAAACTGAAGTGGAAAATAAATAACCTTTTATGTAACCAATGCCTGTTAACATACTGTATATAGTGCCACAACGTGATTATACAAATCTTCTTTGATCTAGCAGTAACATCTGGAAACAATTTTAGAAAACAACTAGGGCTACAGTAGAAAAATCTGCAACTGCTAAAATATTTTGATCGGTGGAAGAAACTGGATGTTCCCTGTTAGTTAGAAATTTGTCCATTTCTAGATAGCTTTGGACTTTGACTCATTTCCCTTTTACTAGTTTGTTAGTGACAAACATTACAAGGCTCAAGCACAGCACTGCTTCCAAGTCCTTTTAAGTTAAATGCCTCTTCTCGGAGATCTGCTGGATAATGTAATTCAGCACTGAGGCAGTTTAATTTTGTATTTGTCTTCCAGCACCAGACTTGCTGAGCCATCACAGTGACTCAACTAACATTTTCTTTGTTACAGTTGGGAGAGGTGTCATAAATAGATAGCTAAGGGTTAATGTTTCTTTTACCTGAAAAGAGAACCAAACACCTGACCAGAGGACCAATCAGGAAACCGGATTTTTAAAAGCAGGGGAGGGAACCTCTGGAGGTTTTTGGCTTTGTTCATCTCTCTGTTTGTTTCTTTCGGCTATGAGAGAAAGCTTTTCTTTTATCTCCAGTTCTTCTAACCCTTCTGTTCCAAGTCTGTAAGTACAAAAGGAACAACAAAGGTTTAATAACTGGTAGTTTGTATTTACATGTGAGTAGCTTGCTGGAATGCTTCAATTAGGATATCTTTTTGAATCAGACTGTTTATTCATATTTCTTAATAAGACAATAGCCCTGTATTTGAACTCCTGATGCGAGTTTAGATTGATATGTATTTTCTTTCTTTTTTATCAAGACTTGTTGGAAGTTTTTCTCTCTGGGTAGATTTAAGGGCAAGGGGAGGGGATACCGTTTGTGGCTAGATCTACGGAGGGTAGCTGGCAGCCACCATGGAAGTTGGTGGGAGGGCGATAAGAGAGATAGGATCATCTCTGTTTCTCTGTGTTTTGAGGTTTGTCTCTTTGTAGAAGAAAGAAGACAAGTTTTTCTTGGTATGTTGTAAAGAGATTGCATCAACTCTCGCAGGTTAGCCCAGAGAGGAAATCTGGGGAGCGGGAGGGGGAAGGGAAGGGAAGGATTTCCCTCGCTGTAAGACTACAACTCCTGGTCTTGGGGTCTCTCAGGGAAGTTGGGGGGACGAGAGAGGGGGGCCAAAACCCTGGAAAACTTTGGATGGTGGCAGCGGGATATCAAATCCAAGCTGTAATCAAGCTTGGGGGAGTTTATGCATAAGCCCCAATTTTGGACGCTAAGGTCCAGATTGGGACAGAGGCTTATTACATGGTGTCAGTGTGGGATGTAAGAATCCCAGAAGCAGTACGGCGCATATTATTTTTCTTTTTCTCTGCTAAGGGTTTTAAGAGAGAGAAAGGTTTGGGTTTTAAAGTAGCCCAGAGAATTTTTTTTTTCTGCCTGCTTTGGCAGCTTGCATTTTTAGCAGAGAGTCATTAAGAGCCATTACGGGTCTTTTGTTAAACAATAGGATTCCAATTGGGAGTCAAGTATCCAGCAAATACACACAGGTAAATAAAGTAGCTTTTGTTTGGTTAATTTACATTTCAAACATTAGCTAGGAAAACTTAAACAAAGGAGTTGCTAGGCAAACAAACAGAGAGACGAACAAAGCCAAAAACCTCCAGAGGTTCCCTCCCCTGCTTTCAAAAATCTGGTTTCCTGATTGGTCCTCTGGTCAGGTGTTTGGTTCCCTTTTCAGGTAAAAGAAACATTAACCCTTAGCTATCTATTTATGACAAGAGGTCATCAAAAAATAGAGCAGATGCCCCAAAATACCTTTCAGAACTTCCTTATACTACCTTTCCCCCACTCCTTTTGCTTTTGTTAATGCTTGCAAAATATTTCTGAGCAAGAACAGCTATGCAATGCTCTAGATTTATATTAAGAAAATTCCATTTTATTTTCAGTGTATCAGGTCAGCACTGTTGTACATTTTATTCAATTAATATTTACATGAAAAAATTGTTTTCAGGGGGAAATTATTTTCTTTTGAAGCAGCTGCTCATTGGCCTAAACAAAAAGAAATGGTAAGACAACATGAACCATATTGTGTATATCATCTTCATCTTTTCTTTTCCCTCTTAATCCAGCTTGTTTTGCCTAAAGTCAGTTTAAGTGTACTAACATGCAAAGAGATGTCATAATCTATAGCACAAACAAGAACATGTTACCTCCAATGGCACTTTTTTTAAAAGCAGCATAAACATCTGCAACCTTTATTAGAAAGGTTAAAGTGTAGAGAACTATGAGAGTCAAATGGTTTCCCACTGGTTGAAGTCTATCACCTCGAACAGTGTTTCTCAACCTGGGGGTCCTGAGACAGGCTTGGACGGGGGGTCACAAACAAGGCCAGCATTAGCAGGTAGGAAGCAGGGCAACTGCCTGGAGCCCCACAGCACAGAGGCCCTTGTCAAGCTAATTTACATGTTTCATACCAAAGCCACAAGCTGGGGAAGGTTGAGGGGGCAATTTTTCCTAGGGATCACAATGTTTCTTAAGTCCAAAGGGGGTCATCACCACAAAAAGGTTAAGAAACACTAGCCTAGAACAAGAAAACCTGGCAACTCCCTACAACCCAAGTACTATCTTTAAATCGATCCTCCAAAGTAGATACAGTGACTGTTCCCCTTAACATGCCAAGCTCTTTCACAGCCCCCACCCTCCCCAGCACTGTTTAAAAAGCTATAAAATACTGTTATATAAATTCTATTCAGAATCTATATATTACACACCGACGTAACTCAAACGATTTTCCCCACACACTCCAATATTATTTCCAATATAAAAGAATACTTATATATTAAGAAGCTCCATAATATTAAATTAAATAAAAATTGCACACATACCACATAAATATATTCCTTAAGATGGACGGTATCATGTATCAGATTGATAAAAAGATGGGTAGGTACCATACATGAGAGAAACATCCTAATTTTCATGGATTTTTCTTACTAACAATAGTCGATCATCTATATTAATTATGAAAAGGACAGTCAAGGGTCCATCTATATCTGCCAACTGTACACTTATAATACTATTTTCTTAGTCTTTACGGTGATGAACTTCCAAACATTAACTTAATATGAACCAACACAGTGTTTCCTTTCTGAGACTGCAGAAAACTCCAACCTCATTGCTGCTGTTCACAGCTTTTGCCAAGCAATAGAGCAAAATTAACAGTCAGTTTAGTTTTATTGCTTTTATTCAGAACCAAACATCGGTGGTCAAGTGGTCAAGAATCATTCTTAGACACCATGAGCAGCAACGGAGATACCCAGTCAAATTTTTCAAGCACATCAAAAGTCAAATACTGGACACAGACATTTCAGTCTCAGGTTATCAACTGAAATGAGTAGCAAGTTCTTCTCATTCTGAGGCTAGCTTAGGGTAGATTTATTTAGCTTTAAAGGAGGCTCAAGATTTGTGCAAACATTGAATTAAATGATGCCTAATAAAATCAGATTTTTCATTGAAGCAACTGAGCATTTGTCATGTCACTTTTGCTCCTCTGTGCTCTGACCGAGACACCATAGAACATTACAGGGTAAGAAGTGACTGTAGTGTCCCAGCTAATCTGGCCCTTATAAACCTAAGTCCCAATTATGCAAAGTGTAGCAGCATACAGTTCTTGAGTGAAGCCCCGCTCAAGTCAATAGAGTTCCATGCTGACACAGCAGTCCATCCATTCACATCAGTGGTAAGCAACCTATGGCATATGTGCCAAAGGCTGCACATGAGCTGATTTTCAGTGGCACTCACACTGCCCAGGTCCTGGCCACCATTCCGGGGGGCTCTGCATTTTAATTTAATTTTAAATGAAGCTTCTTAAACATTTTTAAAACCGTATTTACTTTATATACAACAATAGCTTAGTTATATATTATAGATTTATAGAAAGAGACCTTCTAAAAACGTTAAAATGTATTACTGGCACGCAAAACCTTAAATCAGAGTGAATAAATGAAGACTCGGCACACCTCTTCTGAAAGGTACACACTGCCATACTACACAATGCAGCAGCAGGATCCTAGAAACCACAGGCTAGTTTATATCACTAGAACTGGGTTTTTCAGTAATTATTTTGGGGGTAGAAGTGGGCAGATGAGAAATTGTTTGTTCAAAAGAGTGATGGAAATCAGGTATTTTTTTTAAAGTCAGTATCACTGTATCATAACGGACTACCTTTGAGGGATCAGCTTTTAAACAAATAAACATATTTTGAAGTGAATGCATGGTTTCGGGTACTTTGTTTTACATGTGCAATGTTGCTAGCACTGATGAGCACATGACAGAAAAAAGTGCAGCACATTCACTAGGAGTACAAACTTTCCCACACTTCCTGCAAAGCACTTGAGTCCTAAGCACAAAGTTGACACTTTCAACTTTGGGTGGCCCAGCTCTCAAGCAGTTGAGACCCCATACCCATTTGATGCTTGACCTTTTTGCTTAGACAACCAACAACAATGCCAATTGTGGTGTGTACTCCAATATCCATTAGCATTTAGGGTGCAAGACCACCAATGCACCTTACAGAGGTGATCAAATAACTATCCGCAATTACTTTCTGTCACTACTGTCCTAGTGTGAATTTTAAACTGACAACTAAGCTTTGTTCCAGACATCAATAACTGTCAGACACCTAAGCTCCCCCTCCCCCCCTAATTTTTATTTTATTTTATTTTCTGGGGGAACCGTGAGGGAAATACATCTAAGGAACCATTGGAAGCACGTCTGCTGCCTCATTTTCACTCACAGACTCAAGCCACAATCTCTGAAAGTTACTCTTAAAATCTTTAGGGTACCAATAGGGGGAGTGGAGGTCTTCTTGCTACTATCTCAAGCAGAAGATTACCAGGTGAGATTCTTTGGCCTGTGTTCTGCAGGAGCTCAGATTAAGGGTAAAGGGGCCATTTTGAGCATGTAATCTACCTATGAATCACTTTTTCCTGCCTGGGAGTTTTCTGTACTTTTGGTGGATAATTGTACTTTCATTGGAGGCTACAATTCACCCATTTGATTCTCTCTCTCTTTGAAGTGTGCCATCAACCACTCGTCTACTGGCCTCTGATGTGGCTTTGTCTCTATCAAGACTCTCAATGAAATATATTCAACTTCTCATTTACTCTCCATATTTACATGTCCAGTCACACACACCTCCTAAACGTTAAGAAAATAATCAACACATACAACTGCTTCCATCATTTTCACCACCAGAATAACTGTGCATTATCGCCTTCTTTATATTTTCCAGACACTTACAGCAACAAAAATCAAGGTAGAGATTTAAAAATGAGAACCAAAAAGGGACCTCATACCAAAGCCATTGTAGACTAAAGCTATCAGACAGATAATCTGCTCCTTTTTAGAATACATCTCCCAGCTTCTTACAAACATAACTAACCTCTCTGACAAATTTCAAAATCTTGGGTATTAAAGTCAATCTTCTGGTGAAGTTATTCCATTTGAATTGTTCAGTAGCAGTCCATAATATATATTTTAATCTAGCTGCTATGCCAAATAGTTTATTGGCCTCAATCCATGCATTTCTTTTGAAAACCACACACGCACACACCCAATATACTCTATCTCTCAGCTCCTTATTATTCAGTTATGTAATCCAAGTGTTCTTGTTCTTTTTTTTCATAATTCATACCCTCAAAGTCCCCCTACAACATTCTGATTGCCACTCTCTGTAACTTTTCAATCTCAAAGTCATTCATATAATATTGTGAGCAGAACTACACAAAAACTTCTGTTGTCCCCCTAAGTAGGTTTTGGAAAATTAACCCATTGCCTACTAGCCAAGGTAAAATGCATTGGTGCAAGACACAGTGGTTCATACCAGTGAGAATTTCTTCATTAGGGGTCTACACCAGTCAAATTACACTGATGTTGCAATACCAGTGACTAAAATCCCAGTGGAGACCTGGCCTTAGATTCTGCAAAGCTTAATTGCATTCTCCAAAGAAAGATTTCTTCTTATCCTGGGCAAATGGATTGCAAGTCCTGCTTACAATTCAAGAATGCATCATATTGAGAGCTGGGTTTGTTGGGTGGGTTTTGTTGTTTTTGTTTGTTCCGTTTGGTTGTTTTAAAGGTGTTGAGAAAAAGGAGAATATTCATATTTCAACTACACAGCCTTTATTGGAATGTTTAAAAAGAAAGAGTACTTGTAATAGAGCTTTCAAAAAAATGTTAAGACTTTCTGTCACGTTGGCATGGGGATGCAGTCCATCACACTAACAAGTTAACCCATATTTAAATAAAGAGAGATTTTCCATCTATAATGGGAAATAGTCACAATAAAAATATAAAGGGGACTGATGTACTCATTCTTAGTTATCAAATGGAACTACAGAATGATAACAGGTAATAACCGAAGAAATTGAAATATGTTATTCATATGTTATTTAATTTCTTTTAAAATAGTAAGAGTTTCTTTTCTGACCCTAATTTATTTCCTATTTTTAAAACAGGTGTTTCCACTCCCACCACCTCAATTCAATTCAAATAATTCCAAGTGAGAAAAATAAAATTAAAATAAAGGTCAAAGATTAAACTACACACCCAATATTTTATTGACACATTTACACACATAATTCCAAATACTGTCTTTAGTGCCAGAATAACTCCATTGGCATTTCCTGATTTGTACAGCATGCATGTAGAGGGCCAGTGTTTTGTAGGCATATCGAAACCACTCCTAGTTTAGATCCTCTGCTGCTAGTCACAAACTGAAAACTGTGGGAAGAGAGAGTTAAGCTCTGTGTGGTTCTGATCCTGCAAAGACTTACTCATGTGCTTTACACTCTGCAAGAAGCTCTGCTGAAGTCACTGGGATTATGCACAATATGTAAAATTAAGCAGGTGCATATATTTTTGCAGGATTGGGACCTATAGTCTCATGTAAGTGTTAAAACATTACATAAACTTCTATCAGATTTCTGCTTTCCTGTATGAGGCCATAACTGATGCTAGAGTAGTATGTTTTGGAGAAGTCAGAAAAACTTCAGATGATGTCAACATGATACCAAAAAATAAATAAAAAAATTCACACTTGTTCCCTCAAATATATAATTGATTATATTCCTTACCTACTTTTCTTTTTAAAAAGTGAAGAGCCATACAACTGTTGAACTCCAATACAAAAAGACGATCTGACTTACACTAGAAGGGTGTGGCAGTGACCAAAAAAATCTGACATTACCATCCCTAACTATTTCCATATTACTCTCTCAGGAGCATCCGCACTGTTACTTGGGAAACATTTGGTAAAATCTATCTATATTTATTTACAAAGGTATTCATGGACTCATCACTCTATTATCCAAGTGTCTCAATGGAAGACGTGCAATGCATACAATCTCAAATCTCACTTTCAAATTAACAGTAGAAACCTCTAAAAGAAAGGCCTGTGGTCTCAGTTGGGGAAGAGTAGTGTTTTCACAAGAGAATTTTCACATAATGGAAACCATCACTTTGTAATTAACACCATTCCAACCCCACACACCTGCAACAAAGTTTACCCCATGCAAAATACACAAAATAAAATAAAATAGCCAACAAGTCCTTTCTAAAACCCAAGATCAAGAGCTCTGAAGGCTAGGAACGAGCAAAGTTGTAACCTTGCAAAGTATTTTTAAATAGTTGATCTGCCAACATATCACATTTCAGAGGTTCTTAATTTTTTTTTCCATAATGTGGCCACATAACACAGAGCTTTTGTCATTGGCCCATTGTTTCCATTTGCAAACATACAAGCAACCATCCTTCCCACTCACACCCTCACATAACTTCCCTGTGTTACATACTGCAATTTGCTCACATGGAAATATAATATTAGGAATGTATTTGTAGCTGTCTTTAATGCAATTTAACAGCTGGAAACAAGAACATGATCCAGTACAATATGACTAGCTGGATATTCATTCACAGATCACAATTTGGGAACCATAGATTTACAGTAACAGTATTAATGTAACGTTAATATTGTAAAAATTAGGGACCAATCCTGCAAATATTTACTGCCATAGTCCCATTTAAGTAAGTAGCATTATGCTCAAGAGTCAGGGTTTACAGGGCTGTGTCTTAGCTTTAAGAGTGCTTTGGGACATTGTCGTCTATTTGCATATGAAATGCCATGCACATTAATGAAGCTGTATAAATAACTACAGTTGGTATTTAGCATCTTGACATCTTTCAGTTAAACTTTTTACTATTTCACTAGTCAGCGCTGTGTGACATTACACTTGAGGCATATTAAAAATACACTCAGAAGTAGTGACAGTCCCAAAACAAAAATCTTCAGGAAAAAAAGAAATAAATGGAAACTTTGGTTGCCCCTTTCCCTATATTAGCCCAGGGTTCTCTTTGGAAAAAAACCCATGCACATCATTTCCAACCCACCAATGCTAATGCCAACAGACTTTAAACTACAGCTTGGTGCAATTTCAGAATATCTTGAAGTAAAAATTTCTAAACTGAAACACCGTAATCAACTCCTGCACAGAAAAAAAAAGTCAGAAAGGCAAAAAATAATTCAGCTACTTGAGCAAAGTTCGGGGGGGGAGAGGCAAGCACCAGCCAAAATGTCACTGAACAACTGGTCTTTATCAGATTGGCCTGGAATTAAGTTGATCAGAAATGAAAACTGTTTTGCAACAAAAAAGTAAAATATTTTAAGTGTATACAGATGGGCTGATACAATTGTCTGTAAATAACTGTACATTTAATGATACACCCAACTCCATATGAAAACTGTTCTAGACAAATTGTAATGATTAACATCACCAAAAAGCAAGTAAAAAGTCAATTACATTTCCAAGCATAAAGGCAATGGATCTATTTCCAGCACAGAAGCTCCCCACACTGTCAACTTTTTTTGCAATAACTGGAAAAGTAAACAATTCTCTGAGTTGACACCAGCATTTCTGACACAGACAAGAGGACATCAACTTGCCGTGAACAATGTGCTGCTTCACATTAGCGATGATCCTAGCAAATAATCCAACAAAACTCTCTTTAATCCATCCCTAACTTTTTTATTCTGCAGACGATCCTCTTTCCAGCACCCTTCCGCTCTCTGGTAGCGCAAGGGACTTTCAGATATAAACATTAGATGCCTGTTTCCTGAACTCCGCACATTTCACTGCTCTTTCCCTCCTGGGCCTGGAGCAGCCAGGAAGCCTGGGGCTGGATTTGAACTCTTTGCAGTAACTACTGCTCAGGAAAGATAAATCATTTTAAAGGAGACTTGCTTTGGGGATTTTAATTTTGTTCTGTTTCAAACACCAGGCTTTGAACAAATGTAACAAAAACCTAAAGCATGGGGTTACACAGCCTTCTCCAGGACAATAAAACTAACAAGATGTGACCCTTGAAGTGACAGCCAATAATACCCTAGTTTGTATGGACCCAGTGCACTTAGGGTGTAAGCAACCAACAAGAAGAAAAACACAGGGACAGACAGAGCAAAAGAGACCCACCCTCCCCCATCCCCTTTTCAAAAACACACCTACAAGAGACTCACTTGCTCGTTACAGAATAGTAACGAACAAAGAGTTCAGGCCCCAAAGTACTCAAGTCTTTGCGACTGTATCTCGCTACCGGATAAATCTCAGCTCCCACAGATGGGTACAAAGGAGCCATGTTCAGTTAGCAGCTCCCTTCACATAGACACACGCTCCCTGCCCCCAGGGCCGGGCCAGGCAGCCCAGCAGCGTTTTAAACTTTACTGACAGGAAAACTAGACCGCTGCACGCAGGAGCAGCAGCGCTTCTCCCGTCCCTTGAGCTCTCAGCCAGGTGGGACAGGCACGAACTCCCCTCCCCGCCCTGGGTAGGGGGGCTGCGGAGGCCGGGCCCCTCCGGCCCCATACCCACGTCTCTCCCCAGCCGAGCAGCCTGCGATTTCCCCCCTTTATCCCCTCCCTTTCCAGGAAGCGCCATATTGATCCCAAGCGCCCTCTCCCTGCTCCGGCTGCTCCTTCCCCCGCTCGCTGCCCGGGGCGCGCACCCTCACCTTGGCGATCGCCTTCTTGTACCTGGTCACCGCTTGCTGGATGAGGCTGAAAACTTTCATGTTGCCGTCCCCGCAGGGCACGACCACCCGGGTCCGCCCGAAGCACACCGTGACTTTCATCCTGCCCCGGCCGTCTGCGGCCCCGCACACGCTGCCCGCCCGCCCGCGCTCGGCCCCAGCTCCGGGCGCGCCTGGCTCTGCACCCCTCGTTCAGCCGCAGCACCCGCGGCAGGAGCCCGGCCCGGCAGGGAGGGCTTACAGCGGTCTCTGCTGGCGGACCGGCCGAGTCCCGGGCCGGGCGCTTGCCCGGGCCGGCGCTGCGGAGGCCCCGCTCACATGCTTGGCCGCCGCCGGGGCGGTGCCAGCGCTCGCTGCTGCCTCTGGCCACCTGTTCCGCGCCTCCTCCTGCGCGCAGCGAGGCGGCGGCTGCTCACTGCCATGCGGCGGGGGAAGGGCCGCGCTGTCTCCCCGCTATGGCCGCGCAGGGCATTGCCGCTCGCTCGGCCTCCGGGCCTGGCCCTCCCCCACCGGCGGCAGGAGGGGGGCAGCGTGTGGGGCTGCGCGTCCTCACACATGTCCGGGGGAAGGGGAGGGTCATGGGGGCGAGCCCGGGGGAGGGGAGAGCCGGGGAAAGGGCCCACGGGGCGCTGTTTACGCGGGGCTCGCCTAAGGGCTCTGAAGGAAGGAGGCGATCCCACAGCCGTGTCTTTGCCGCAGTGGGAAGCCCTGCTCAGCCCCAGCGCTGGTGATTCGTGCCTAGCCTGCCCTACAACGCTTTTCAGCACCAGACCTCCCTGCTTCCCGCGGGAAGGGGAGTGTTGTATCCCTGCCAAGTCAAGGTCCAAACCAGGGGGGAGAGGAGGGGAGGGGAGGGGAGGGGGGAGAGAGAGAGAGAGAGAGAGCTAGGGTGACCAGATGTCCCGATATTCAGGGTTTTGTCTTATATAGCCGCCTATCACCCCTTATCCCTGTCCTGATTTTTCACACTTGCTATCTGGTCATCCTAGAGGGGGTACCGAGCTGCAAAGGGACCTACTTTGACATCCCCCACCACTCCACCTGGCCAAGGCAGGTTTTAAACCTCCCCACTCTTCCAGGTGCCTCTCTTCACTCCCTCTCTTCTGCTCTTTTAGCATTTTGAAATGGGTGCTTTTCCCAACATGTCAAGGGCCTGTTTTGTCCAAGTAGGTGCAAGCTGCACCACACTCACCTCTGCCCAGGGCCCTCGCTCCTGGAGGCACCGGAGTGTAGCAGAATCCCAGCCTTCATTCTAAACAAGCTCCCCGCCCTGGTCCCTGCAAAGAAAAGCTTGGAACACAGGACATGAGTGTATCCAACTTACCCATGCATCGCTATGGGTGTTAACTGCTTCGTGTGGCTAACAACTCCCAGCAGAGGACTCCAGGTATAGCAGGAGGAGACAACTGCGGTAGGCCACTAAGCAGATGGACTCTGGTCCTTCTGAGAGAAGGGGCCTATGCTGCTGTTCCTGAGGATGTTCCTGAGTGACCCTGCCTCTTGGAAAGGATGGGGGGCACTGTCATTCCAGGTGGGGAGCAGGGCCATGACACAAAGGTGGGCTGTAGGGGTGGAGTCATGAAGTGCCTACTTCCTCCACCCACCCTCTGTGAAATCAGCTTCTAGCCTAATATTTTGCATGTTCCAGACAAGTCAGGTGAAAGAGTCACAGCAGCCATTTTGGCAATTTTTGCTGGCGGACAAAAAGCAGGGAGGACTGGAACAATGCACAAGAGCGCACACACACAAACTGGATCAGTGTGGGCAGATCCCTGTTGACTTTAATGGGTGTTCACCTGCATGGATCCAAGTGAGGTGGGGATAGAATGAGCCAGAGACAGAAATTCTCTGTTTCCTGCCCCAAAAATCTTTACCAGATCCTAGGTCCCCACAATTTCCCACCTTGTGGCTTATCAACAAAAGGCAGGAGGAGCAACTATACTATCTGTTGACTGAGAGCAGTCTCCCAGCACTCTAAGGCTGCTCTCAGTCATGACTGGGAAGTAGAGGACCCTGAACCCCAAGGAGCTTGGTTATTCAGTAGGAGACATAGGCCAGTGCATGGGGAAATGACCCATTCTCTCTTCTGATGTTTTCACAAGGTCACCAAACAATACAGATGTGAGAGTACAAGGAATGAAACCATATTTGTCAGCTTGATAGGGTGAAGCATGGAGAGAAAGCACAAAGGTGCTTGTCTGAAATGTTAACAAGTGGGCCAGGGAAGCTGACACCATGGGCCGATCACAGCTGAGCGTTAACTGCTCAATAGCAAATGAGATGATAGTTTCATAGATTCCAAGGCCAGAAGGAACCTTTGTGATCATCTAGTCTGACCTCGTATCTAACACAGGCCATAGAACTTCCCAAAATAATTCCTAGAGCAGATCTTTTAGGAAAACATCCAATTTTGATTTTAAAATTGACCATGATGGAGAATCTACCACAATCCTTGATAAATTGGTCCAATGGTTAATTACTCTTATAACTAAAATTTATCCCTTATTTCCAGTATGAATTTTTCTAGCTTCAACTTCCAGCTATTGGATCGTCTTATACCTTCTCTACTAGACTGAAGAGCCCATTATTAAATATTTGTTCCTTCTGTAGACACATATAGCCTGTAAATCAAGTCATTCCTTCTCATTAAGCTAAATAGTTAGAGCTCCTTGATTCTACCACTATAATGCATGTTTTCTAATTCTTTAATCTTTCTCTTAGCTCTTCTCTGAGCCCTCTCCAATTTATCAACATTCTAATTAAACTGTGGGCACCAAAACTGGACACACTATTCCAACAGCAATCGGACTAGTGTCAAATACAGTGGGCAAATGACCTCTCTACTCCTTCTCAACATTTCCCTGTTTATGCATTCCAGGATTGCATTAGCTGTTTTGTCTGCCATATCACATTAGATCACATTCAGCCAATTATCCAACACAACCCTCAAATCTTTTGGAGTCACTTCTTCCCAGGATAGAGTCCCCCATCCTGTAAGTATGGCCTAGATAAGGATGACAGCTGTCCATCAAGATCCTTGAAAGTGAATACAAGTGCCTTATGTTTGATGTAATAGAGAAGGGAGAGCCAGTGGAGGGATGCAAAGAGAGAAGTGATATGGTCAAAGCAATGGGCTGGGGAAATAACTTTCCACCAGCATTCTGAATTGAGGTGAGTGTGGCAAGATTGCATTTGTCACAGCCAAAGAAAACAGATGTTGCAGTAATCAAGACATCAGATGATGAGGCCTTGAATGAGAATTTTAGTTGTGTGATAGACTATAATGACGTCAGAGCTCCACATAGCTTTTGGATAAATTATTTACAATTAAATATTCTCTGCATAGGCATTGCTTCTGTAGGAACTGTATGCTCATAATATTGTATCTTAACCCTCTAAGTAGTATGATATGCACCTGGTATTAGCAGATTTTACTACACTAAATTCCTGACATGTTTTTTTTCTCAGTGAGTATAATGCTTTTGAAAAGTCATCAGATGGCAATCCTGGAAATTGAACCCTTCAACCCACCCAACAGGTAAAGCCTGGACAATAGCAGTGTAATCTTTTCTACAGCCCCCTGCCAGTGTGTCCACCTCTGATATTGAGATAGTACCTTTTGAAGGTGAGTGTCCTTTTCCACACCCACTGAGTTACTGGCCTGCCTGCTGATACAGACAGTGAAGATGCCAGGTTTGATTCCTTCCCTTCCCCATCACTCCCAGGAGCCTATGCCAAACCCCCTGAAGTCCATGGAAGTCTTTTCTATTGGGCTTTGGACAAGCCCTAAGAACTGGGCTGAAATAACCAACTCATTTCACACAGGCTACTGGGCAATCATCAGATGGTAACTTTCATCCACTACCAACCTATATTGGATTTGAACTAGTGATGTAGTAGTGAATGAAACTGTATCCCTCTCTATAAGAGGCAATATGTCTAGCAACAGGTCTACACTTAAAATGTTGCAGCAGTGCTGTTGCAGCGCTTCAGTGGAGACACTACCAATGCCAATGGGAGGGCTTCTCCATCAGCATAGTTAATTCACCTCCCCAAAGGATAGTAGCTATGTCAAAAGGAGAATTATCCAATTGATTTAGCTCTGTCTACATGGGGGTTAGGTCAGTTTAACTGTGTCGCTCAGGTGTGGATTTTGCACATCCCTTAGTGATGTAGTTATACCGACTTAATTTCCCAGTGCAGACCTGGCCTAGTAGTTACAGTAGGAGACAAGCACCTGGAAGTTCTTTCTCCTAAAGGACTGCCACCAAAGAGTGCTGTGCATTTAACCTCTCTGTATTTCAGTGTTCCTATAATTAAAATATGAATAATACATTTCTCATAGGAATATTTTGAGACATACTTAATGTTATTCAGATCATTAAATAAAACTTTCTCTCTCTCAGATGCATAAACATACAAAATATTATATATCCTATTAATCTGATCTGTGTACTGCCATATTATAATATTTTACCATATGCTTATTGTGTATCATTTTTCTCTTTTATGAAATAGAAAGGTAAGATTTAGGAAATAAAACTGAAGTAAATTTATCCCAGACATGAGCTGTAAATACATTCCAATTTTTTTTATAGCCATGATTTATTCTTTAATTTTTTTGAAGTTCTCCATTAACCTGCTGCTATTGTACTTTCCAGGTGATTGCCACAGCTGCTGGGAAACATGCAGAGAGGATGGAAGAGTGATAAATCATTGGTTTAATAGACATCATCAGAGAAACTTGCAGAAGCAGTTGCAAAGAAGTGAAGTCAGTAGAGCTACCCAGAGACTCTATACTTAATAAATAGTTTTGTAGTGGTTCAGTAAATTTTGTAAATGTGCAGTGTTATATATCAGTAGTCATTTCCATTATCTATTGAAACTAGGGCTGTCAAGTGATTAAAAAATCATGTGATTAAAAAAATTAATCGTGCAATTAATTGCACTGTTAAAGAATAATAGAATACTATTTATTTAAATATTTTGGATGTTTTCAAATATATTGACTTAAATTACAACACAGAATACAAAGTATACAGTGCTCACTTTGTTTATTTTTTATTACAACTATTTGCACTGTAAAAAACAGTATTTTTCAATTCACCTAATACAAGTACTGTAGTACAATCTTTTTATCATGAAGTTGAATTTACAAATGTAGAATTATGTACTAAAAATAATTGCATTAAAAAATAAAACAGTATAAAATGTTAGAGCCTACAAGTCCACTCAAGCCTACTTCTTGTTCAGCCAATCGCTCAGACAAACAAGTTTGTTTACATTTGCAGGAGATAATGCTGACCACTTCCTGTTCACAATGTCACCTAAAAGTGAGAACAGATGTTCGCATGGCACTGTTGTAGCTGGTATCACAAGATATTTACATGCCAGATGCACTAAAGATTCATAAGTCTCTTCATGCTTCAACCACCATTCCAGAGGACATGCATCCATGCTGATGATGGGCTCTGCTCGATAACAGTCCAAAGCAGTGTGGACCGATGGATGTTCATTTTCATCATCTGAGTGAGAGGCCACCAGCAGAAGGCTGATTTTCTTTTTTGGTGGTTTGGGTTCTGTATCTTCCACATTAGAGTGTTGCTCTTTTAAGACTTCTGAAAGCATGCTTCACACCTCATCTCTCTCAGATTTTGGAAGGCACTTCAGATTCTTAATCCTTGGGTTGAGTGCTATAGCTATCTTTAGAAATCTCACATTGGTACCTTCTTTGCATTTTGTCAAATCTGCAGCAAAAGTGTTCTTAAAATTAACAGCATGTGCTGAGTCATCATCTAAGGCTACTATAACATGAAATATATGGCAGAATATGGGTAAAACAGAGCAGGAGACATACAAGTCTCACCCAAGGAGTTCAGTCACAGATTTAAACGACACATTTGTCTGTTACAGCTATCCCCCTATTCCATTTTGTTTTCTTACAGCTGTCCCCATACTCCATTTTGTTCTCCTCTTGTGGCCGCCCCTTCCCTGGCTGTTAAGTTGTTTACCAGGGCCACTG
>NC_133770.1:30076469-30153866 GCF_003597395.2 Chelonoidis abingdonii | reverse complement strand
TATTTTATTGTTAAATTCCCACCACTTCCTTTTTCCTTTAATAAAGAAATTAATTGGCACCCCACCTGTGTGGTAATTGCTCCCCAAGATCCCATATACCTGCTGGCAGGGACAAAATTGGCACCCCACCTGTGTGGTAATTGCTCCCCAAGATCCCATTTACCTGCTGGCAGGGACAACATTATTTTTTTAATGAGCAACATCAGCATGGAAGCATGTTTAGCATATCTGGCACATAAATACCTTCCAATGTTGGCTACAAAAGTCCCATGCGAATGCCTGTTCTCATTTTATGGAGACATTGTAAATAAGAAGTGGGCAACATTATCTCCCGTAAGTGTAAACAAACTTGCTTGTCTTAGTGATTGGCTGAATAAGAAGTAGGACTGAGTGGTATTGCAGGCTCTAAAGTTTTACATTGTTTTGTTTTTGAGTGCAGTTATGTACCAAAAAAATCTACATTTGTAAGTTACACTTTCACAATAAAGAGATTGCACTACAGTACTTGTATAAGGTGAATTGAAAAATACTATTTCTTTTGTTTATAATTTTTATAGTTCAAATATTTGTAACCAAAAATAATAATATGCAGTGAGCACTGTACACTATATTCTGTGTTGTAATATAAATCAATATATTTGAAAATGTAGTAAAACATCCAAAATATTTCATAAATTTCAGTTGGTATTCTATTGTTTAAAAGTGCAATTAAAACTGCGATTAATTGCGATGAATTTTTTTGTAGTTAATCGCGTGAGTTAACTGCAACTAATCAACAGCCCTAATTGAAACATAATGTCGCATATTGGAAATGTTCCTGCACTGCTACAAAACTAATTAGCTATAGATTCAGTCACTGGTCAACACTAGTCACTTCATGCACAGCCATGGTTAGAGCTTTTTCATGTTTTTTCTACAACTATGGCTCGTGCCGTTCCTATATGGAACAAGTTTATTGGTGGTTTTCCCAGCCACTCTAGTAGTCTCCTGGAAAACAACTTAAATGCAGGTTAAATAAAACTTTAACATTTTCAGTATTCAGTTTTTAAAATGGAAAAATACAGCAGTAAGGTAAGAGAAGGAAGTATATCTGGAGACCTGATTTAAGGCCAAATCTTACAAATTCACACTCACATGAATAGACACGGTACTAATGTGTATAGGGCTTTTCAGAATCATACCATTAGAGGGATTAAAATGCCCCCCATTGTGTGTGGAATTCCTACCCTCCCAGGCCCCCAAAAAAGCATCTCCAAAAAGCTCTAGTGCAAGATTGTTGGATTTGGGGTGTGCTTGGGTTTTTTCAAATCTCATTTTATTCAAGCAAAAATAAGTATACAACCATAAAACAGGGCTATGTGGTCAAACCCTGCCTCCCAAAAACAACAAAGTTTCTGAAAGTGTCCAAGGGCTAATTATGCAAGATAAATTAAGTAGGAAACATTATAAAATATTATGAGAAAAGGATTATACTAATTAGGAGAAAAATCGTCAAGTCTGCTGGTTTATATAAATTACAAGTACTTTGGATGTACTTAATGAAAGGATCCCATGTTTCAGTTCAGGTGACATACATATCTTTTTCGGATGCTGAGTTTTTCAATGGCTAATTATGCCCCAGGATTAGACAAACCATTTATTAACTGGTGCATTGTTGGAAGATCTCCATTCTAAGGCAATTACCACTCTGGCAGAAAGGAATAGGTGATGTAACAGCAGATGGAAATAATCAGAATTTATTGTTAATGATGATTTATATTACAGTAGCACCTAAATACCACAACCATGCTGGAGCCGCATTTACAAATTTACAGTTTACAAACCCTAAAGAGATTCTGTCCAAGACCAATTCAGCTAATCTGATGTGAGGTTGATTTAAGCATCAAAAGATATTTGACCAGTAGAATGACTATTGGTTCTAGGAATATTGGTCAGATGGGCATTTCAAAGTTGGCAGCCAGTTTATGGGTTACAAATGACTACTGGTCTAACAGTAATAATATTTCACACTATTTCAGTTTGTACCTTGTTTCAAAGTGATGCAGTTTTAAATTATGAAGATGTAAAACTCGATCAGAATATGGTATGGAAAGACCAGCACAAACCAGGTGCTACTGGAAGCAGGGCCAGCTCTAGCCATTTCACCACCCCAAGCATGGCGGCACGCCGCGGGGAGTGCTTTGCCACTCGCTGGTCCCGCGGCTCCGGTGGAGCTCCCGTGGGCGTGCCTGCGGATGCTCCACCAGAGCCGCGGGACCAGCAGACCCTCCGCAGTCCACCAGAGCTGCCTGTCGCCCTCCCGGCAACCGGCAGAGCGCCCCTCACGGCATGCCGCCCCAAGCACGTGCTTGGCGCGCTGTGGCCTGGAGCCGGCCCTGACTGGGGAAGGATTGAAATAAAAAGGAAGAAAGGGCTTGTATACTGAAGAACTGTTAGGTAGATGATGGGAAAAAAACAAAAAATCATCAGAAATTTTGTAAAATTCGGGTACAATTTTCAAGAACACCTAAGTGACATAGAAACCAAAGTCCTATTTTCAAAAGTAACTTAGGGACTCAAGAGCCTAAGTCTCACTGAATGGGGACTTGGACTTAACATAGTAACACCTAACATTTAGGCCATCTAGACTGTAAGCCCTTTGGAGCAGGGATTGCCTTTTTGTTCTGTGTATGTATAGCCCCTACCACAATAGGGTCCTGGTTCAAGACTAGGGTTCCAACTAAGCACTATAGTAATACATAGCAGTAACAGTGGAATCCATGGCCCTGAGTTAGGCACCCAGGTGCCTTATACAATGCTACAATGCATAGGAAGAATTAAGCACCTGAGAATAAGTACAGAGCCACCCAAGTTAGCCAGTAGGAAATGCTGAGGAAAGGAGAAAGGCCTTCCCACCCCAGCCAAAGGGTGTTAGGTGCCTCCCTCTAGTTGGGATTCACAGCCATGAACACTCTGGAAGTAAGTGCCTAAGCTAGTCAGCCCTTTTTCATGAAAAACCTGTTGAAGCTGTTCTGCTTTGTATGCAATACTTAAATACTCATTGGGCCAGAGAGAGAGTGATTTTAGGTTAGGGCACTCACCTGGGAGAACAAGGTTGCAGTCCCTGCTCTAATTAATATTAAATATTTCATACAAAGCAGAACAGCTTCAACTGGAGAGATTGAGAGAGACCCAGCTAAAGGTACCCTGGAGCCTAGTGGTTAGGGCACTCACCTGGGAGAAGAATCAAGTCTCTGTGCCAAGTCGTCTATATACCAAAAAACTACATTAAGAGAACATAATTTAGACTGCAAAAATCAAGTGCTTGAAAGTTAGGAAATGTCAGATTTAAGGGTACTTGTGCAACCTTAATTCTGCTATTTTGTGGGTGCATTCTGTGCTCTAGATGAGGTAAGTGTCCTGTGGGGAAAACAGTATGTGATCCTGTAATTAAGAGTGGTCTCATAAAGAATATGCATAAGGCGCAGAATTAAAGTTGTACAGATAATTTTAAACCTGCCAGCTCCCCCGTATTATTAACATTTAAGTACCAAAATTAAGTAATCATCTTTCAAGCGTTCATGTTGTTAAGAGCCTGTTAAACAATGTATTAAACAGTTTCAGGGGCTTTCCTTCCTATTATGATCTGAACAGCACAACACAGCAAGATAATGCAGTTAAATTATCAAAGGCAAAATTACTGTATTGGTTAAATATCTTTAAGACTCAGGATGTTCATTTTAATTTCATTTTCAAGGTTCTTAGAAATTCTCTGCTATCATAAAACTATCAAAAAATTACTTCACTAGTCTGGATCTTAATCTACAGAAGCTACTTCAAGACATTTTGAGTCTGCTGAGAGGTTGTCCCCCTCCCACCCTTGTTCTTCCACGTTCTCGGTCATTCTTGGCTGAGATTCACAGAATCATAGACTCATATGGTTAGAAGGGACTGCAAGGGTCAACAGATTAAATGTCAGTCTTCAAAACTGTGAATCACAGAAGCCTTCCCTAGGATCCTAGAAATTGCAAAGACTTAGGGAGTTTTCCCATTAACTTCAATGAGCATTGGATCAGACCCTAAATCCCCAAATAAATAATAGCAAGAAACAACTGCAATACTGGGCTCTGTTTGTCAACAGGCTTGGTCTACTCTTAAAAATTAGCTCGACCTGGCTGTCACATAGAACCCTGAAATATTTCTGAGTACCATAGTTAAATCAAAGTATTCCTGAGTATAGATGCAGCTAGGTCGACAGGATTCTTTGAGCAACCTTGCTACCACTTCTCAAAGAGGTGAATTAACTGCATCAATGGAGAAACCCTTTTGTCGATGTAGGAAACATCTGCACTCCAGTGCTACAACAGCTCAGCTGCAATGCCTGTACTGTGGATATACCCTCATTCAAATATTGTCAGTGAACAGAAGCTATGCCAGTTCATTTACCAGTGCTCAAGTTTTATCTGATTCCACCTTACAAATTATGTACAGATTTTATACATATATTAAGAAATCATTTCTCTGCTGGCACTACTCTGAACTGCTAGGGTTCCCAGTTTAATTTCTCGTTCCATTCATTGCCTTCTTGGACTAAAAGGTGAAGGGATGTATTGTGGAATTCATCACTGAACTCTCTGGCTGATTAAGGAACAGCACTGGTAGGAGCGAAGGGAATTCCATCAGGTCTTCAGTGGTTGAAATTTGGTGGCTGCAACATGGGGCCTCACAGGGGACGTAAAGACTGGAAAAAAGAGGGTTTCAGGATTTTCACAGGAATATGAAGGATTACATATACAGACATACCCTCAGAAAACCTAGATACCTGTTGCACGTTTATTTAGATGCATTAGCTTGGCCACTTTCACTCTATTTACACTACCGCTGCTGCATAAATATTTGCTCCAAGGCAAGATTCTGAAATGCCTGCAAAATTAATTTTCTACAATATAAACAACAAAGTGGCCAAGTAGAAAGGATAATCAGAGTATGCATTTACTAGAACTCCTTGTCAGAAGTGTGACCAGGATGTACATAGTTATCTTGAATGCCGCCGCAGCACAACCCTTGAATGACTTCCCATATAATCCGAAAAGCTCCAGAAGCCCCCACCATGGCCCAATTTCAGAGTTGCTGATCACCTGCAGCTCCCACTGAGGAGGAATAGTGGGTGCTCAGCCCCTTTGAAAATTAGGGCACTGCCATCAAAATAGTTCTTGGGCTAAATCAGAAGAAAAGACGGAATAAGAAAAAATGAACAAGGGAAACGAGACATGCACTGAACTTCATTCTTTCCTTCTTATTATTTTTCTTTATATCCTTTCTTCTCTCATCCTCTCTTTTCTCTTCCTCCTCCCATTCTTTTATTCTCTTCACCACACCTTTTCCCATTTCTCCTTCCATCTTCCACCTCCTTTTCCTCTCTCCTCCATCTTGTCTTCCTTAGCTGTATTTGCAGCTGCTAGAATGCAGTAAAGAGAAGAATGAAATGAAATAAGAGACTCCCTGTGCTGAGCTAAACTCTGTGACAGCTTGTCATATATGGTAAATACTTCTTCATTTTGCAGAACACGAAGACTCTGACAATAAACAGAACAAGCTACGGTTACCAAAATGCAATTGCAGTGTTTTATGGTACGGCAGAACCTCAGAGTTATGAGCACTAGAGTTACGAACTGACCAGTCAACCATACATTTCATTTGGAACCAGAAGTACACAATCAGGCAGCAGCTGAGACAAAAAACAAAATAAATACTATACAGTACTTTGTTAAATGTAAACTACTAAACAAAAGGAAAGTTTAAAAAAAGATTTGATGATAAGGAAACCATTTCTGGGCTTGTTTCATTTAAATTAAGAAAAAGCAGCATTTTTTCATCTTTTTTTCATTTTTTCAAAGCTGTATTAAGTCAATATTCAGTTTTAAAACTTTTGAAAGAACAACCATAAGGTTTCGTTCAGAGTTACAAACATTCTCCATTCCCAAGGTGTTCATAACTCTGAGGTACTAGTGTATATTAATCTACTCTAAATCTTAAAAAAATCCTGCATTGGTTTAAAATCAGGTCATACCTGGTGAAATTAAAATGCAGTACTCTCAATACATGTAACGTGTATCAGTTTCATGAAGGTGCATGTTTCAAGAGAAGCAAAAGTGGTGTCAATGCAATCAACATGTAAGATCTTTTCCCCCTTTGTTTTTCTAATGTGCTGACTTCTATAATGAATAGAATACAGTAAACTCCAGAAGTTTCCATGAGTAGAAAGGGAGCAGTACATAGAGCTAGTGCACGGTGCCAAAAGGAGAGTCTTCACTCAGGTCTCATCTTGTTTCACTTTGAGTAAACAAGAGTCCGGCACACCAGGCACACCAGGCACATCAGGCAGAGTTAATATTCTGGGAACAGATCAAATAGTTGATATCCCGCTGTGTTCTGTCTACTATCATCTTAAAATAGGAGAATTTAGTGAAATGGTATAGGAATAAATTCTTCCCTAAGATACACACTTTGCACTGTCTTCAGCAGCACTCTGTACACCTATCTGAGGGCAGAATTTGGCCCAGATTTAGGAATACACTCTGAGGCAGGTGTGCCTGCTTCAGAGTAACCCCTCCAGGGCCAAGTGTGGCACTGCAGGCACTCCCTGCCTCAATCCATTGGCTGTAGCTGTAAGCTTGGCATCAGTCTACACGCAGCTCAATAACAAACACAGACTTTGGCACTCTGTACCTTTAAATACACAAACAAAACAACACTCCAAGTCAAATGCCTATCTGCAGTGCTTGAGGGCCAGGGCCTGGCCCTGTGCTATCAAGGAGGAGGAGATGGTCTATCCCACTCTCACACTGCACCACCCTGAGATGAAGTAAGCAACCATTTTGAACTGGCCTGCTAGCTCTTGATTGGTCAGTATTTCCTCTTGGCTTTCTAGGCCTTTGGAGTATTGTCTTGCAGGAAACCTGGTCTGAGTTGAGGGTATCAGGGCACCAATGCTTCCAGCAGGGGGCAGAGAAGGCCTGGTCAATCCCCTCACATACCTAAAAAATAGGTTTGACAAATAAGATTAGCTCTATTGATCTTCTGGCTAGTGTCCTACTGGTAGGGAATACATTACAAAGAAAAATCTGGTTTTTTTCTGATTTGCCACAGACTCTCACGACTGTTCAATACCAATCCAGCTGTCATTATACTAATGGCATCTGTTCTGGGTATTCAGCTGACCCATTATCTGATTATTATTCACTTATAGAAATGTAAAGGTTTAAATCATATTTTATGAAACTCATTTTTCTTGTTTAAAAACTTAACCTAGCTACTAATAATACCATCAAAACATAAGTTATGCATAAGCTTGAGGAATTCAAGAGCAGTAAAACACCGGGACAGGATGTTATTCGTCACAGAGAGATGAAAGAAATAAGAAGTGAAATAGTGGTGATACTGATCATCATGTGCAATATAGCCTTAAACTGTTCCCAAAAACTGGAAAATTGCCAAGCTACTGCCTATTTTCAGAAAAGGGGCCAAGTGACATCCCAGGAATTACAGATCTGCAAACCTTACCTCAATTCCAGGGAAACTGATTGGGAGACTAATTGAAGATATACTAGTACAAGACTTGGCTAAGTAAAATCTGATAAAGTCAAACAAACTCATTTTCTGTAAAGAAAAATTGAATCTCTTCAACCTGTTATTATAAATAGCTGATAAAATAATAGATAAAGATGATGTAGTTGATACTATCAGGATTTGACAAATGCAGTTGCTCATTCATCAATAGTGAGTGTGGAATTTTCCCTGGAAGTGCAGGACTTACCAATGAGCTGTTGCAGAATTTAAGCTTTTGTTTCTAAAAATGGGTATTTCCAGATCCAGATTAAAAAGCAATGTTTGAAATGAGAGCGAGTGAAGCGCTATTTTCCTATCCAGAAACAAATTTTTAAAATTCAGACTATTGAAGAGACTTGTGAGCTGACTCAAGTTTCTCAGCTACTAACTATGAAGCCTGCCTGGCACACTCTTACTATTATTAGTGGTATGGCAGCACCGATCCCTATAGTTAAGATTGCCTTCAACTTCTGTTTAAAGATAGACATTTCTAAATCCTCTAAAATCGACATGCTTAGTCAAATTCCCTTGAAATTTGGTGTGCCTCAGGAGGGTTCACGATAGGGTGAGATATTCAAATGTGGGGTCATTTGAGCTACAGGTTGCAGAGATGTGAGCCTTGGAAAATAGCTACTTTGCAAAAAGTTTCTAGGTAGGATTTTTTGTGCAGAGCATCAGAGCAAAGTACTGATGAGATGCGGGCTAAAATGGTGTCAGTCTCCAGGTGCTACCCAGTAAGTTTTGGGGAAGCCAAACTGCAAACACTATTTAAGAAAATGTACATTTTTTTATAGCACATATGTAACAATACAGAAAAATTACAGGTATCCATTCCTAGCATTTTGTATGCTTTAACAATCAACCATTGTAAGTGATCCAAAATCCAAATGGCTACTCAGGATTTTTTTTGAAATTTGGTGTGCCTGATTGGGACACAGGGTAGTGTTAAGTGCTCCAGATCTGATGTTGTTTGACCAAAGGGTTCTTGGGGCACACCCCAGTGGTTTCCTTCTGTGGCCTTGTACTCTTAAAGTGAGAGGTACTAATGAGTAGATGAACCACAGACCTCATTGAGATTGATGGCTATGACCACACTCTTCAATTAACATAATTAAGGATAAATTAATCACAAGCTCCCACCTAGGACAAAAGAGCTTTGCAGTGCGTGGCTGGAGGCTGCTATACTTGGAGAGCCTTGGGTGGTTGTAACAGGGCAGCTCACCTCTTAAGAGCTGGGATTAGCCAACCCTGATTACACAGTGAACCACACCTGGGAGAAAGCAGGTGCTAGTGTACCCGAGATGGGGGGGGGGGGGGGGGAGGAAGACCTCCTGCTTGGCAAGGTAGTTCAATAGATCGTTCATATTTCTGAATAAAATAAACACCCATTCTCCAAAACTGGCAAGCCATTAATTGTTACTGGGAAGCACTGACTGAACGCATTCTACAATGCACAGTTCTGTTGATACAGTTTATCAGAGACAGACACATAGGTTTTCAATATTTATGAACATCAGAACTATCCTGGAGAACAATGAACATTGTGCTATCTTAACTAACCAGATAAGCTGTGGATATTTCTATTTTCTTTACAATTGATAAAATAAAACCTTTTTTCCCCCCTTTTTGCTGAATTAAATATTTTAACACTTGTAATTAAATCATGTATATATATATAGAGAGAGAGAGAGAGTGATTGCTATATATATAAAAGCACAAATATATATTTGATTTCCATGGAAATCTATACATTTTATTTAGCAGTGAAAAGAGAAGCACTCTTCATTCACGATGTAGCTTCTAGGCAGTATATCTACATACACTGGCCTTTCCCTCCTGCTTGTCCATCTATGCCACAACAACCAGTCACTTTGAATTTTCAGAAACCTTAACTTCATGTAATCCTGGCAAGTCACAATGCTGATCACTTTAATTAAAGCTGCACCCAGAACAAAAAACACTGGACCTAACACACATCAAATTTAGGAAAGCTTGAATCCAGACCTGAACTTTGTAACTGGGCCACACTCTCCACACCCAAACCATCTCTACCCTGAAACTATGGAAAAGTTTGGCTGCTCATCCAGATCCAAACTGGGTGGCTCAAGCTAATATTAATTTTCAATATCCTCTCTGAGGATAACTCCACCTCCTAGGGTGCAACTTTAGGCCATCCTTGTGGCCCTTCCTGCCTGTGGGACCTATGTAGCAGCAGTCTCCTCTAGGCAAGGACAGTTCCTGCCTCTCCCCTCCCCACACACACACAGTTGAGAGAACTGCTATTACTACAGCAGTTGCTGGCAGCTAGCCCTTGGCTAAGGAAGTTCCTTTCACCAAAATGCAGAATGACCATGGCTCTCAGCAACTTCAGCAGAATGTTAAGCCTCTGCCTTTGCAAAGATTCCCCTCTCCCCCACCCATCAATGCTAATAACAAGTAACAGAATTAGCCATCACTAAAATATTATTTAAAAAGATCAATACACATTTCAATTCATGGAACAACACGTGGTTGGGCTAGAGAATGACTGGTTAGGATTTTACATAATTTTGTCTGAGCCCAGGCAAACTGCAGTGATGGGACTATTAAAAAGAAAAGACTGAGAGAAAAAAAATTCATTTTCTGTTAATGTTTCAGGACTATAAATTTATATTATTTAAAAAAATATTAAAGCATGAGACTATGTAGGCACTGTGTAAATAAACAAATAGCCCAGGTAGGAACCAGAATACAAAGACAGAATCAGGCAGCTTTCAGGTTTGTTTAGAAGAACAGAATAATTACTTCACTCTCAGTGCATTTTTGGATCCCATAGAGCTGGCATAAGAGAGGAAGCACAGCTCATGAAGCCAAGGGCAAGGAAGCAACATAGGGAACAAAATGAAAATCACCTTGTAAACTGCAAGTCTGAACTTGCTTCTAAGTACAGTAATAAGGGAGCAGAGCAGTACATTCTGGCAGGACTCTGCAGTTAGAGAAGGGTGAAATAACACTGCAACCCACCACAACTGCAGCATGTTAGTGATCTCAGAAGGAGCCAGTCAACAGTGGGTGGAGAATGAACAGGAGTCATGAGGCAGGGCTGTGGCAATTATGAAACGTAAATTTATAAATGCACTTTAGGAGCTAGATGGTAGTGTGCATGGGATGGGGGATTATGTCACTCCTATATAGCAATGATCGTGTAATGAGAATTTGTTCACTAGCACGAAAAGGTTCCAGTCTCTCAAAAGTGACTGGAAGAGAACACTACTGCTCCTTTGCATTTGTATGGCATCTGGTACTGGAGAATCTCTCCAAGTATTTTACAATCTCTAATGAATGTGAACTCCTTTTGGGTAAAGATTGCTGTAATGATTTTACAGATCGGTAAGCGAGGTGAAGTGAATTACTCTATGCCATATAACAAGCTAGTGCCAAAGTCAAAAATAACAGAATATAACCAACAAAAGTGTAGTCAGCTGATATCTTTGAAGTTTTGCAGAGATTCAAACAGGATTCATGCCAAGACCTGTAAAACAGTTGGCCATTCATAGACAGAAATATTGAACTAAATTTTAAACAGAAATATTTTTGCAGTAAAGACATATTGATATTTGCAGCACAAACATTAGATCTTGCTATTGTCACTTAAATAAAATTGCCAAAGCAGCTAATTAGGTGTATGTATTTTTAACTATACCAAAAAAATGTAATATGGAATCAATTACATTTTCTCCACCAATATTTACCCATATAGCAATGTTTGTTTGTTTCCTCCTAAATCTCTTATCAGCAAAACTGTACTTTATCCCAAGCCATTCTCTTTGTTTCTTTCTATCCTATAATTCAATGACCCACAAAATTACATGAATTGAATTACAGGAAGATAAATTTTAGGCTACAACCTTTTCATCTGTGGCTGCCGGGGAATTTCTCTTTATGGACTCTTTGTTTCATACTGTGACAACAGCAATTACACAGGGGTCTGTTTTATAAATGGTACCACCCTGGTTACAGAAATCTATTTTACCTGTTCCATTAATGACTCCAGCTATAACCTTTATAATTGTTCCAATGAACACTATTAGACGCATTTCATTTACGCTCAACACAGACTATGCTATAGTCTATGACAGAGTAAGCTCAGATTTCTATGCAAAAAAAATTGTGTTCATTTTGCAGGACAACTTTTGTAGCAAAGAGTGAAAACAAATAGATAGTGTAACAGACTGACTGCATGCAGCACTTGTTGAAACATTCACACTCCAAAGGGCAACCTGTTTGCTGTTCTGTATGGCTCCATGCAGGCCAGTGTTTCTCAAACTTTTGTACTGGTGACGCCTTTCATACAGCAAATTCATGAGTGCAACCCCCCCTTATAAATTAAACACACTTTTTTTGTATTTAACACTATTATAAATGCTGGAGGCGAAATGGTGGAGGCTGACAGCTCGCGACCCCCCATTTAATAAATATGCGACCGCTTGAGGGGTCACGACTCCCAGTTTGAGAACCCCTGGTGTAGGCACATCATGGAATACACATGGAATACATGTGAAATTCTTACAATGCCTTATAAAAATACAAGCTAACAAAAAGTAATTAAAAGTCCCTTAGGTAATGGAGAGATGTTTCCCCAGCAATGCCAAGTTCAGCATCCAAGAGTATAGAGTTCTAGCTTCCTCCATGCAGCAGCTCCTGCAAGGCCACAGAGAAGCAGCTCTGCATCTGGCCTGCTGATTCAGCAAGACACAAGTAGGCCTTGCGGCCCTTGTTCTGTGTCTGGTTGCATATGGCCCTGGAGATACAGTGGGCTGCAGTGGGCTATAGAGGGAGCTCATGCAAATGAGCGCTCCTTTTTCCATGGGCTGCCGAATCCTCAGGCCTAGAGATTCCAGTTCTCCTCTGTGCCACTGGGCAACCCTGTTTCTCCTTGGAAGGGTTACTCCTGCCCAAGGCAGAAGTAGCAGGTATGGCCACAGCCATAGATATTGGCTCAGCAAACTTAGTATAACAATAATATTTTTAAAAACTCATATTGCAAAGAAGATAATGGCCTGTGTTGTGGAGGATGTTCCACTCTTCTGTTGCTACACCCCTTTAAAACTGTATAAAAAGTAACAAATCTGAAACAGCTCCCTGCTGGTTCTGCTGCTTCTGACATCTGCCCGAAGAGCTATATTTTCTTAACAGGCTTCTCAAATGAGTTGTCTTTAGATGGCTGTCTTTAGATGGCTGTCTCCTTAGCTGCTTTACAGCTTTAGCCTCCCAGCTTCTCAAATGTCCCAGAAGCTGGGAGGCTAAAGCTGTAAAGCAGTTAAGAAGACAGCCATCTAAAGAACCTTCTCTAAAATGGCCCCAGAATAAAACTGGAGCCAGCATGATCACTCAGGAAGAGACAAGACCTGGACCTCCCTTCTAAAACTACTGAGTTTCTGTCCACCCATGTAGCCTTCTAAGGACTTGACCTCACTGCAGCTCTGCACCTGTGGTCAGCCCTGACTGCAGAATGAACCGGGGAGACCCAGGAACTTCCAAGTTCCCAGTTTGTTACTGCAGACAAGAGCCCTCAATCATAAATTGAGCAAATGACAAGACATTTTCTCTCCAAAACAAGACCACTTAGTTTTCTTACATTTTCAAATACACCACAACCATTAACTAATTAATTCTTGCACCATTCCTGTACAATAGGTACAAGTAAGTATTATTGTCCCCATCTGACAGATTTAGAAACTGAGACACACAGAGGTGGAGATTTACTCAAGGTCACGCTGAGTCAGAGCCAGGATTACAGCTGGGGAGTTCCTGGTTCCCAGAACCATATTCATGCATACAATTAATGGATATGAAAATACTTGCTTCTCAGTGTGAGTCATCAAACAGGATGTGGAGAATATTCTGCTAACAGTCTGGGTAATGGCAGTGTAACCTCTCGCAAACACGTGATACCAACCAATAAAGTACAGTTGTGTCAGTAATTTGCAATGCACAGAAAAATCAGCCACTTTATTATTATTTATTTGTATTATATTAGTTTTTAGGGGCACCAATCAAGATTAAGGGCCCCACTGTGCGAGAAGCTGTACAAACAGGTACTAAGAGACAGCTCCTTCCCCAGGAAGGGTTGCAACAAGACCCAACAGGTGGATGAAAGAGATAAATGAGAGTCATGGGAGGAGGATGAGATAGCACTGAGGTGAGCACGTCCTATCCCTGCTTTTAAAAAAAATCTAATTAATCAAACTCTCATGTCATAGGAGGATCCAGAGTCATTTGATCTGTATAAAACATTCATTATACAATGACAGTGAAGCAGGTGTGTACATGGGAAGGCTGATGGCAATGGTGTCTGTGAAATTAGTGTTGCCTCTATTAATCTGCCTCAACCTGTAACAATTTGCTCTTCAGAAATAACAGAATGGGTCAGATCCTCAGATGAGGCCAAAATGTAGAGTGCAAGTCAGAAGGTGAAGTGCAAAGGTGGCTTAAGGCTCACCTTTGTATTACCCTCAGCTAGGTGTTGCTTGTTGCATGGCCATTTCCCCCATTGCTGGGTTAGAGTGGTCTAAGGGCTGCTCTGACTTAGGCAGGCCTTTAATGGCCACAGGGGCCTAAAGACACAGCCCAGGATCAGCATTGCATAAGGGTACTCTGCCCATGCATTTTTTTTAACAATTCCACTCCTTTTGCCTGGTGGTGCAAGCAGCAGGGAGGGTGTGTGTGGTGCATGCGTGGTTAGGTACATCAGCTCTACACTACTGCAAGAATACCCTTACACTGAAGCGATCCTCCCTGGGCCAGATAAACCAGTTTATGGACAAATAAACCAATCATTGCCACTGAAGGATCTGGCCCAATATCTGTACTGAGAGGCCTCGTTGTGGAACAGTTTCAACACCCTGTATTTCTGAAGTGGTGCTAAACAGTGTACAAAGTTAGCTTTTTGAATAACCAGAATTCATGTGTACCAGGCAATAGCTAACTATATCTGCTTATTTACTTAAGTAAAGCAACACTGTGCATATTTACGAGACTATCAATATGAACTATAAGCAAGCAGTATAATTTTGATAGTTCTTCATATCTCACTGTATAATATAAACCTTGTCACCAGAGGAAATAGCTGTTTGAATTAATTTTCAGACTCTTTGAACCATTCTGATTTGGTGTGGTCTCCTTATCAAAAACTGTGTGCAATACTAGCCCTAACCACAGAGGGCCAAAGTCTGCTTTCAGTTACACTACAGGAAACCTGAAATATTTGGATTGCAGTCAATTGATTTATTCCACATTCATCTGGGAACAGAGGTTGGCCCAAGCAGTACGTCCATAGTCCACATACAGGAAAAGATAGTCAATCTGACACTACTTCACGCATTTGCTGTTACTGTCACTGTTTCCTTGCATTTCTTCACAACATTTCTCAAGCGCACAGCCAGTTTGAACAAAACAGGTTAATAAAACAAATAGCAGCTGGGGGTCAAGTGCAACTAACAGTAAAATAATGCAAAGGATCGAAACAGTATAATACTGTCCATTGCCATGGTGTACAGTTTCTGAAGCTATTTACAGTCAAGATGTATTTTGCTGCTATTTATACTCCAACACAGGCAACATTTGTATATTTCCAATATACAATACCAAAGGATTTACTTACTGCTATCACTCTGTACAAGCAATAATGAACTTACATACATAATAGTAAATTGTCTCTCTTTGATATTGCAATATGTTTCTGATCCTCAACTCCTAGAACAAAAAAAGAAGTCCTAGAGAGCAAGATTGTTAGATACTCTGAATTAGCTCACCACCAATCACTCTAATCACAATCACACCTGGCTTCGCAAAAGTCGTTCTTTTTTGCCCACAGGAGCAGACCTGAATGTGAATCTGAGCCAATGTTCCTCAGAAGAAAAGTGTTACAAGCATGTGCAATGTTACTATATTAGTCACATGCATAACTATCATTGGTAACATTGGACATAGATATCCCACTGACGGATTAACTTCTGCTACTATGGGGGCCAAATGCTGAAATCCTTGCTTAGTTTTTACTCAGTCCTTGGCAAAAGTCCCCATTGTTTTTTCCTGTGCCAGAACCCTAGCGTTTGGGCTGTAGACATTAGGGTGCTTCTCATTCAAGAAGAGAAAGTGACACATTCATTCAGAAAAACAAACTAAGAGAATTGGTGCCGTGCATAATAGTGCAGTAATGTAAGATTAGCCTGCTGGAGACAATCCTAACTGAAACACTTATTGTAGTGGGATCTTTTTTCCATGCTTTCCAGGAAGCCCTGACTTCTCCAAAGGAATAGCTGCATAAGATAACACCAGTGGAAGATCAGAGTATGTAAAACAGTAACAGAACCACTGACACCAGGAATGACACCAAATGTTCAGAATTACCAAAACAGCTGAATCAGTAAAACCATCAGCACTTGAAAAGCATTGGGGGAAAAAATGACTGCCGGAGGATTTATTTGCTTCTGTAGTTGCAGCTGCCACCTAGCTGCTTGTACTCCCTTCCTCTTGACAGGCCAATAGGTTGGTGGTTATTTATTTGCAGGCCTGCTCCACCCTGGCTCCTGCTGCCATCATTGCTACTCATGCTCTTCTTCAGACATCATGTCAAATTATGTAGCTCCATCGCAACTGTGCCATGCTCTGTCTTTACACAATGGCATTCTTTGTTGGATGTTTTCCTAACAAAAGCCCATTGGCCTACATAATCATTGCTACATTTATTTGATTTGCTCAGCACCAATTTAAGAGAGTTCTTTTGTCCTTTTACATCATTATGCTGGCTGAGAAATGTATGGCCAGATTCTGGAGTAACCCCAACTGAAGCCAGCGAGTTAGTTGTGATGTACACAGGTCTTACTCAGAGCAGAATCTGGCCTCCCCTTGTCTTCCTTGGCCCATAATCAGTAGTGAGGGTTTTTAAATTGTGGGAGTTAAAGGGGCACTGTCAACTTCATCTAGTCAATTTCAAAACTTGCATTAAAGGTAGTTTTAGCTACTACATCTTCCCCATTTCTCCTCCTCCCTGTGCCAATTTTGGTGGTTTACAAGCACTTTCTACTTTTTGTAATGTTTTCTCTTCTTGGAGGGAAAGGCCATCAAGTCCACGCCCCTGCACTGAGTCAGAACCAAGTAAACCTAACCCACCCTGAGATGTGTTTGAGCATGGTTACACTTGCTGATGTAGAGTGCTGTGAGTTAAACCAGCCTCAGAGAGCGCAGTACGGAAAGTGCTGCAGTGTGTTCACACTGTCAGATTCAAGTGTGCTGGTGGAGCCACATTAGCAGCTCTTGCAATGCCACAGAAAGCAGTGCATTGCGGTAGCTATCCCAGCGTGCAAGTGGCTGCAACGTGCTTTTCAAATGGGGTGGGGGTGGGGTGGAGTGTGACAGGGAGTGTGTTGTGTGTATGTGGGGGGAGAGAGAGTGGGTTTTTGGGGGGCTGAAAGCATGTCAGCATGCTGTCTTGTAAGTTCAGACAGCAGCAGACCCCCACCCCAACCTCTCTCTCACACACTCACAACAGCAGCATTCCACACTAATGGCTTGCTTTGTCCCAAAGCAGATAAGCATGCTGGATGTCAGAAATGGAGCTTTGAAAGGGCATATTCGCATTCCTACAGCCAAGTCCAAAACAATGACAAGAGTGGCCATTTGACTTAAGGGGATTATGGGACATTTCCTGAGGCTGATCAAAGCGCAGTAATGCAACACCTCATTCACACTGATGCTCGGGCATTTCAGCCAAGAGGCAGAAAGCTTTATGCTTCTCATGGAGGTGGATTACCAAGAGCTCTCCAGCTGCAGAGTCCAGGCCAGTGCCGTAACAAGGGTGAGGCGAGTGAGGCACTTGCCTTGGGCATGCAACGCTGAGGGGTGCAAGGGCTCATGTCCCCTCTGCCTTCACCTCCTCCCCTGAATGCTCTGCTTCTCCGCCCCCCTGGCTTCCCGCAAATCACCTGTTCATGCGGGAAGTGAGGGAGGGCAGAGAAGCAACCAGCGGTGCACTCAGGCCCAGGGAGGTGGAGCAGAGGTGTGCTGGGATGGGGAGCCAGGGCCGGCTCTAACTTTTTTGCCACAGCCCAAAGCAAAAAAAAAAAGTGTGGGGGGGGGGCAGCGCTGCCACGGCTGGAGGAGTGAGGCGAGAGGGGGGGGCAGTGTGGCCGGAGGAGCTGAGGGGGGGGCACAGTGTGGCCACGGTGCGCCTGGAGGAGCCAAGGGGGCGGGCACAACACGGCACTGCCGCAGGAGCCGAGGGGGGGGCAGCGCGGCACGGCACGGCCGCAGGAGCCAAGGAGTTGGCATGGCACGGCAGAAGGAGCCAAGAGAGGGGCGGAGCGGCTGGAGGTGCCGGGGGAGCGTGGCCAGAGGAGCAAGGGGGCGCAATTTTATATTATTGCCTCGGGCGCAAAATATCTAGTTATGGCCCTGGTCCAGGCACTCTAAGTGCCTTGCCAATGTGGATGGGTTGTGAGTTAGGGCTCCTGGGGCTGCTTTAATGCACTCTAACTTGCAAGTGTAGCCAAGCACTTAGTCTCCTGTTACTAAAAGCCTCCAGTGATGGGTGTTCCAAAGCCTCCCTTGGAAGCCTACTCCAGAAATTAACTCCTCTTATAGTTACAATATCTAACTGTGGCAGAGTCCCCAGGGTGCAACCAGGTCTGTGGGTCTACTGAGCCCTCCACACCCACCAGCC
The DNA here is from genome assembly GCF_003597395.2 of Chelonoidis abingdonii. Classification (NCBI taxonomy): domain Eukaryota; kingdom Metazoa; phylum Chordata; order Testudines; family Testudinidae; genus Chelonoidis; species Chelonoidis abingdonii. The sequence continues at coordinate 30,135,577 of NC_133770.1, read as the reverse complement.
TGGGTAGTGCCTCACACTGTGATGATGCAGATGTCAAGCTACAACCCTCTGACAGTGCCATGGAGATCATTCATGTAACTCAGCTGGGTGTGTCCCTGCCAGTGGATATCTGCTTAAATGTAGTACCTGCCAGAGGTTTGTGGCTTGACAGCATCATGGAGTGAGAGGTAGCCCAGGTTGCTGGAACAAAGGGCTCAGCAGTCCCACAGTCCAGGCTGCACCTCGAGGATCCCATCACACTGCTAACAGCCCTAAGCAGCCAAAACCACGCTAAGGATCAGTATCAGAGTGTTCTGTCCAAACCCCCTTTCCCTGATATATGAACAGCAGGGAAAGAGAGCAGTGTTAGAGTCTCTGTAGCCCATAACAGATCCCTCTGGAGCTAGGTATTTTAGCTTCAGGAACAGATTGTACAGGTATTGCAGCCTGATCTACATAAAGAATGATATAAACACATAATTATAGCTCTGCATATGTGCAGTGCCTGGCACTTACACAGTCATCCACAGGCAGAGACATACCCAACAGCTACATAAATTATCTCCATGCGTGGCGCATGAACTGCCTGTTCGAGAAGGCTAGCTCATGGCCCCACCCCTTTTGTTTCCCTACCCACTAGAGCCCCGAGCCCCCCACCACAGCTAGAGGAGCCCCTCCCCAGCCACCCCAAGTCCTGGCCTGCCAGCTATCCCAAGCCACCCTGCCCCAGCCAGCCTGTCCTAGCTCTGGCTGGACAGCCCAAGTACCCTCAGCCCTGGGATGCCGGGCAGCCCAAGGATGGGCCCCAGCCACCCTGAGTCCCTGGCTGCCAGTCGGCCCACCCTAGCCTCAGCCCCAGCCCCCGCCCTCTTCGGGGAAGAAGAGGAGCCTGGGCAGGGGCCATGTGGGAAGAAGAGCAGGAGGCAGGAGGGGGCTTCATGGCAGAGTCACACCTGGTTGTTTGGGGAGGTTTAGCCGCCACTGGCCTGCAATACACAGCACCCACGATGATCTCCCAGCCACTCATGAACCATCAATTGAGAGGCTTCAGCCAATTCCCTCAGCTCCCCAGCATTGTTCCCCAGAACTGTACTGACTTGCACTGGTCACAAGCCTGACCAGTTTAAGCTCATTACTTATTTATACCCTCCCTCAGTGTGGACTGGACATACACTGGCTTTTGAAATCTGAACTGAGATTCCCCAAGCACTTCAACCAATGACACACTGTTTTAGGTAAAATATAAAACAGATTTATTAACTACAGAAAGAAAGATTTTAAGTGATTATAAGTAGCAGACACAGAGATCAGAGTTGGTTACTTAAGAAACAAAAACAAATTCACAGTATAAATTCTAACTTAAACAGACTAAGCAGGATTTGAATCAAGCAGTGTCTCGCTTTACCAGATGGTACAGTCAGCTTACAGTTCCTCAGTATACAGACTGGATCCCCTTCCAGCCTGGGACCAATCTTCCCCAGTTCAAAGTCTTTTTCTTCCAGACAGTTTCCCAGGTGTTAAGATGGGGGTGGGGAAGGCCAAGTGATGATGTCACTCTCCCTCTTTTATACTTTCTTTGAGATTCTAGAAGGATCCTTGCTGTGATATGGATTAGTCTGCTCCCATGGTGTACATGCCTTTTCCAAGAAGCCTCTGGGATAGTGGATTATTTTTGATGAGCCATTAATGCCATCTAGCTATTGATGGCTACTCCTTTGTTGTAAGTGAAAGGTTGGCGGTGGGCATTGCCCAACCTCACAACCTATTTCAGTAGCACACATATGGCAATACTTCATAATTTGACACACAATGACAGCATGTACAACCCAACAGGATATTAATGCTCAACAGATCAAGATTTTTACGACAATACCTCACAAGACATGCATTTGAATCAGACATATCATAATCCTTTCACAGTGGTGAATATGGGGCTCCAGGGTGCTACTTTGAGGTACAGAGTGTCACACTAACCCATATCTCCCATACTGCAGATCAAGACCACAACTTCTTGTCCTACCTTCAGTGGATATGGAGAACAACTGATCACGATTCTTTTTATTGCAGCCCTTAACATATCTGAAGACTGTTGTCATGTGCCCCATCAGTCTTCTTTTCTCAAGACTAAATGTCCAGGTTTTTTAACCTTTCCTCACAGGTCAGATTTTCTAAACCTTTCATAATTTTTGTTGCTCTCCTCTGGACTCACTCCAATTTATCTACATTTCCTAAAATATTGCACCCAGAACTGGACACAGTACTCTAGTTGAGGCCGCACCAGCACCAAGCATGAGAAACCAACAGTGTGCTCAAGAAATGGATCAAGAGATTCTGTATTGATTTCAGTTACACAACAACTGGATTCTGCTGTGACATGATAGAATGTTATAGCAAAGCATTTGTTTTAATGAGAGGCAACCCTCATGTGTTTGTTTTTCATTGGCAGATTGCTTTGAATTAAATAGGATTATGTTGTCATACCATTCCTTTCTAATCATGATCTATGGCAGGGGTCAGCAACCTTTCAGAAGTGGTGTGCCGAGTCTTCATTTATTCACTCTAATTTAAGGTTTCGTGTGCCGGTAATACATTTTTAACGTTTTTTAGAAGGTCTCTCTCTATAAGTCTATATATTATATAACTAAGCTAGTGTTGTATTGTAAAATAAACAGGGTTTTCAAAATGTTTAAGAAGCTTCATTTAAAATTAAATTAAAATGTTGATCTTACGCTGCCGGCGGTGTCTGTCACCTAGGCCGGCACGAGGCTGAGCGGCCTGCAGCCGACCCCGCTGCAAGCGATCCGTCAGCAAACCCTAGTACCACACTGGCTGTCGGTGCGGCCAGACTCAGAGGCTGGAGCAGCAGGCTGGAGCAGGCTGGGGCTAAGTATGTGAGAGTTAGGTTCAGGGCAAGGGCGCTGTAGGGTGGGGGGCCAGATCAGCTAGGTTGCGGAGGATGAAAGGAGCAAAGTTATGAGGCTGCAATATGAGAAAAGGCCAGGCCTCAGGCAGGCCTGATCGGCCAGCAGAGGCGTGTTCGTGTGGGGTCGGATCAGGCTCAGGGAGAGTGTGTGACGTCCCCTAAAAACTCTCAAACCCCGCTGCCTCCTGTCCTCTACTACTCCCTCCTGGGACCCCTGCCCCAACTGCCCCCAACCCCACCCCCTATCTAGCCTCCCTTCCTTCCCCGACTGGATCTACCTCCACCGTCCCCTGACTCCTCCGACCTTCATCCACACCCCCCACCCCAGCCAGACCCCGGACTCCCATGCCGATCCAACCATTCCTGTCTCCTGACATGACCCCCAGGACCCCCACCCCACCAATGCCCCCATTCCCCTGCCTCCTCCAACCCCTTTCCACACCCTGTCCCCTGACAGGACCACCAGAATCCCAACTATATCAACCCCCCACTTCCTTTCCCCTGACCACCCCTCTACAGACCCCCCCACCCTAACTGCCCCCTGACCCTCCTTCTCCCATCCCCTGACTAGCCATGACCCCTATCCACTCCCTTCCCTCACAAAACCCCGGACTCCCATGCCCCATCCAACCTCCCCCTCCGCCCCTAACGACCCCGCGATTCCACCCCCCCGCTCCCTGCCCCCACCCCTTATCAACCCGCCCCCCAGCCCTGGCCCCCTCCATGAGCCACACAGAGCTACATACGCTTGCTTCGCATGAGCACACAGCCTCGCCCCTCCGGTTAGCGGGAGCGTGTATCTGCCTCCCGTGACGCGCTGCCCAACCCGAGAGCGCTGCGGCACTCGGCCGCGGAGCGCGGACCCCGCGGCTTGCCGCGCCGGGAGAGTGGGGCCATTTGGCCACCCCGTGCGCACGGCTGTGCTTCTGCTCCCTGCCCCTGCGGGGGAAGTGGAGGCAGAGGAGAGCGCGCCGGGCTGGGCAGGATTTTTAGTGGCATGCTGGAGTCCCGGCAGGCTCCAGCGTGCCATTAAAAATTGGCTCGCGTGCAGCCTTTGGCACGTGTGCCATAGGTTCCTGACCCCTGATCTATGGCACCTAGCATGTAGCTCACCCTGTGCTGTCATTTTATTATCATATGTAATCCACCTTGAGTATCAGACTTCTGGATAGGAACAGGAATCCCAGCAAGGGGCTGTATTGTGTGAATAACTGACAGATATTAGGCCTGATCCAGCAAGGGGCTGTGCACACAACACTCAGTTAAGAGAATGGTCCACTTTACTGGTTGAGGACTATTATTGTCCAGAAGAGCCTAAAAAGGCATTCAAGGGTTATTGTGAGCTAGGAAGCTGGAATGTAGATACTTATTACCTGGACACTTAGCCCCACAAATGAACACAGCACTATACAACAAGAGAGCTATTCCAAGCAAGGGATGGGACCCTGACAGGTAGCACTAAGAATTGAATTTAATGAGTGAATATAAAAGAGAACCACACACTATGACATACAGCATGGTGGATGTTGCTGAAATTCTTTACAGAATAGGTGGTTTATTAATTATTACTTATTGTTGCTGTTATTATTATTATAATATATTTTGCATGTATTGCTGAAGTGTCCATCATTATAGCATCTGGGCAAACTTTTATGGAGAGATTGTCTTTACCACATAGTATTTTTGATATTTGGCATATATACAGCAATGAGAGAACCTGTCCTCATGAGATTTACAACCCATGCTCAACAGGTCTGGCTAGTTTGGATAAGCAGGGTGTAACTATCCAAACATGCAATGCTTATCTGAATTGCTCCTTCTAAATGTATAAGATTCACTTATCCCTCCTCACAAGGAGAGAAATCATCCTAATATCCTCAGATTTCACTCTGTCAAACACACTTTGGCTTTTCTTTACATGTAAGGACCTTAGGATGGGGCAGAAGGAAAGTGAATTTAGTCCAGCAGTGACACACTAAAGCTAATACAGAACATTAACAAATACTGTTCTATCATGATGTTGCAGTACCCATGGAGAGCCTTTCATTTCCACTCTGCCATCCTAAACATAGCAGACATCTTGCTACACTACATTTCTCCTTGCAGTATGGAAATGAAAGGCTACCTGTAAAGCACCACAGGAGAGTAGCAGGATAGAACACATGAAGTATACAGGAATGCCTGTTCATCCTCCAAAATGATGGATTCTGGACCTGTACTGGGAAAATTACTCTCTAAGACCTGGTCTACATTAGGAAATTTGCTCTGTTTAATTAAATCACTTCTAAATCAATCTACATCAACTTAGTATAGTGTAGCAGAGGGGTAGCCATGTTAGTCTGGATCTGTAAAAGCAGCAAAGAGTTCTGTGGCACCTTATAGACTAACAGACGTATTGGAGCATGAGTTTTTGTGGGTAAATACCCACTTCGTGGGATGCATGCAGATAACCTAATGTAGACATTGTTTAAATCCTCACTTAAATCAGGTCAGCTTAACTGGTAACTTACAAATGCAATCTAAGCCAATGTAAGCAAGGTTTAAACTGGCTTAAGGGCTTCACCAAATGATTTGCACCAGTGTATCTTACATCAGCTTAAGGCCTGCTGTAAATTTTGTCAGCTAGCAGTCAAGGACTTAGCCAAAGTGTTATGCACCATTGTGTTATGTAAAAAACACCTCATGCTATCAAAGGATTCCTTTGTGTTGGGGGACTCCTGCGCAGTTATCAGCAAAGGACACTTAGTGAAAGCTAAAGATGTGACCTAATACTTAAGCTTCTTATCACAGCTCTTTTGGGGCTTACTGTTTTGTTTTTTGTTCAATTTGGAGTGTGTATTTTGAGCCATCTCCTCTCTGCTTTCTACCTGTAATCACCAACAGTCACTGACAATGTATTTTGGAAATGTAACTTGCTCTGAAACATCTAATTGCTACCTAAAAAATACCTATTCATGTCCATTAAATCAATCTTTAAAAATAATGTTATGATGGAATTTGGTTGAAACCATGTTGAAAATACAGAATGTGACAGCTGCCCTTCATTCAGGATGAATGTAAGAAGCAGTTAAGTGACTTTTTGGAGTAAGGTAGGTGGTGATTCCTATTAGTTCAGCTAACATATACAGGTCCTATGCGAGGCTGATCAGAAAATGAGCTATGTGCATGGAGGGACCATACACAAGCAGTGTCAGATGGCAGCAGGAAAGCCAGAAAGAAGCAATGTGGTAATGTGGCCCTAAGAGAAAGTGAAGAGAGAGATTTTGGGTAAGAGTGCTGGATGAAAGGAGGCTTCAAACAGCGACCAAGGAAACTGCCTCCTGTTTGCTGTCTACTGTATTCAATGAAATGGGGCTTTGTAAGTTCTTTGTAAATAAACAGGATTTCATCAAAGAAATATCTGACTTTATCATCAATGTCTTCTCCTAATGGAGGCAAACACATGAGGCTCCAAATATTGGCTTATGGCTTGCATCAAAAAGGGATAAAAAAAGAAAATAAACTCCTGATTGGGGAATAGACAGCATTACAAGAAGACACATAAATGTCATCAGTAGCTATAGTCAACAAATTTAGTGCAGATTATCTGAGAAAGGTTTACAGACTCGTAAACTTTAAGGTCAGTAGGGACCATTGTGATCACCTAGTCTGACTTCCTGCATTGCAGGCCACAGAACGTCACCCAGCCATTACTGTAATAGACTCCAAACCTCTGTCTGAGTTCCTGAAGTCCTCAAATCATGGTTTAAACTTTAAAAACTTAATTTTACAGAGAAGTCACCATTTACACTAGTTTACACCTGCAAGCGACCCATACCCCGTGCTGCAGAGGAAGGTGAAAACCCCCTATGATCTCTAACAATCTGACCCTGGGGGAAAATTCCTTCTTGACTCCAGATATGGCAATGAGTTAGCCCTGAGCAAGTGGGCAAAACCCATCAGGTAGATACCTGGGAATGAATTCTCATAGATAGAGCGCCAGATTCTGATCACTGCTACATTGGTGTGACTCTGGATAACTCCACTGAAGTCAGTAGAATTAATTTGTATCAGAACTGGTCAGCATGTCTACACATACCTTCGGAGCAATCAATCCAGTGGGGGTTCATTTATCGCGTCTAGTGAAGATGTGATAATTCGACCGCTGGGTGCTCCCCCATCAACTCCGTACTCCACCGGCGCAAGAAGCGTAGACAGAGTTGACAGGGGAGTGGCAGCTGTCAACCTACCGCAGTGAAGACACTGCAGTAAGTAACTCTAAGTAAGTCAACTTCAGCTACGCTATTTTCATAGCTGAAGTTGCGTAACTTAGGCCAACTTAGCTCAACCCCCCACCCCACCCCAGTGAAAGCCAGACCTGAGTCTGCTTAATATCACTAAGCTCAATTTGTCTATAACCAACTGTTCTTGTAATTTATGCATTCCTTTATTTCCCTGAATTCTCTACTGCATTTCAACTTTCAGCTGAAAAATGGCCTCTTCTCATTTGCTTTTTTTAATTTCTCACTTCCTCCCTTTTGTTTATTACTTAACTCTGCAGCATCACTCAGCAACGTAGCTGAGTGAAGTGTTTGGGGACACACTGTACGAAATATGCTACACTAAATAAAGTTGAATTGCACTGTACAGCAATTTATTTGCAGGGAGAAGCCTGGGAAACTTTCTCTGAGGTTTCTGTTGCTTGGCTCTAACTGTTCAATAATTTTGCTGCCAGGAAATGTGTTTTTCCTCTCTTGTTAGTTTGTGTAGCTTGTAAATTCCCATAAGCCATTAGCACACATATTAATAATAATAGCACTTATTGCTTTTCCTCTAGGTATTGTGCAAATACTAATTACTTCATTAACACTTACAGACCCAGTCTGAAGTCAATGGCATTAATGGGGTGAGTAAATATTACTCACATGAGTAAGAGTTTCACAATCTGGACCCATAAGGCTATTAGCATTGACAGGACTATTATTCGTGTGTATTAGAAACAAGTCACAGGCACAGACACATAATTTCACCTACACCCAGTTTTATAGTTCACTAATATGTTACCCCAAATCCCTTTGAAACAGTTCCTCTGAAAGGTAAATGCTGGATCCCACTTAAATGATACAAAAGAAACAGATTTTCAAAGGTATGTAAGTGGCTAAAGATGCGTATAGGTGCCAAGTCGGATTTCCAAAGGTGCCTAAAGCAAGTTAGGCACTGACTCACATTGAAAGCAAATCATTATAGGGCAGATTTTCAGAGGCACAGAGCAGCCACAACTCTAAGACTTTGTCTTCACTGCAAAAATAAGGTGTATTTTTACACTGAGATATCTCCCCTATAATCTTACATTGAGAGCTAAGGCAGTATAGGTTTACCTTGGTTCAGCTAGTTGAGGCGAACCCCAGGTGGGGGGTGAAGGATTGACCTCAAAAGGCTATATTGAGGTCAAAATTATCTGAGCCTTGTCTCCACTAGGATTTACATCAAGATAGATATCTCATTTTAGCAATTCCAAGGTAAAAACACATCTCACTTGCAATGAAGACATTGCCTAAGTGAAGCCAAAGATAGCTGTGAGTGCTCAGCACCTATGAAAATCAGACCCTACATTTTTTATGGTTAATTGTGAGGGTAGTCAGTAGTGGTTTGTGTATGTGTAAATACAGTCCTTTCTGTTTTATCCTGAAGAAGGTACAGCAGGCTAAATACACAGCTTGGCTGAAAGAAACGTGGAAAACTTTTTAAATAACTTGATATCAAGGCAACTTTTTATGAACTTAAATGGATTAAAACATTTTTTATAAACAAAACTTCAGCAGACCTGCCACATACTTTGTAAGGAGGATTTTCTTCAGTTTTCATTACCACCAAGCCAACTTGTCAAAGACTGAAACAAAGAACTATACAAACACTGGCTCCTTTGGGGTGCGTTAAGAATTTACCATTGAGTTGTGGATAAGCATCTTCTTTTTCCACATTCCTAACGCCTAGAAACAGATCAGGTCCTTTCCTCCAGCCAGTCAGAAAGCTTGACTCCTCTGTGTTCTGATAGCAGCGAAACAAGAGCCCTGAAGAATCTCGTGGATTTGGGAAAGGCAGGGAGGTGAATGAAGATAGCTGATTGGTTTGTTGTGATGTAATGATGTATTGATAGCTAGATATACTTTTTTTCTGGTGTGTGATTAAAAATGAAAAGACTAGCAGACTTCATCAGAAGGGCTTTCCTATCTCTTATGACTACGATCCTGTGAAATATATCAAAAGGACTTTGGTTAACTGAAGAATGGTCAAATGTGTGTAACCATTCGGAGATGGGTGCTGCCACTTAATTCTTTTGACCCATCACTGCTCTTCTGGTCATTGGCTCCAGTAATCACTTTACAATGAGTTTCTGTCACCTACATACAGATGAAGTGGAGCATAACAGTTCACTGTGGGGGAAGGAGGGGAGGAATAAATCATTGTTCCCAACATGCAAGCCCTTAACTCAGGCTAAAAACCCTACTGACTCCAATGGAATTTCATTTGAAGTCAGTGGGAAGTTTGCCTAAGTAAGGATTGCAGAATCAAATCCTTAATAATCAACACAAGAAAAAATATGTTGGCAATATGGTATAATTTAAAAATACCAATTTTAAACAGACACTGTCCGGCAAAAAGTAATTACAACGTTTTTTAAAATGCCTAGTGATTTTGGCCTTTTTAAGGTGTATCAAGGTAGGCACCAAAATCACTAGGTAATTTTGAAAAACTTGGCCTATGTATTGTTTAAAAGCAAATGTTCCATTTGTGTTACTAATAACTTAAAAACTTATTTCAGTTCTCTTGTTTTAAGCTCTAAATTACTGTTCCCCAATGTAACTGGTTTCTTTCCTTTTTGCACTTTTTCCAGCTTAGCAATGAAAACAGACTAAGCAGTTTTACTTTTGTTGCTATTTGGTTTCTAGTCAATTTTACTGTCTGGTTCTTAAGCACCATGCTGCAATGTTTAGGCACCCGAAACTGAAGGTAATGTTTACATCAAAGCAAATTTATTAACAGTGAGCCAAATTCATCCCCAGTGTAAACCCAGTGAAGTTAATTGCACTACATCAGGAAACAAACTACAGCGAGTTTAAACTAACCCACAGCACCCCTTTAAAGTGCATAGTTACTGTGTTGTAATTTGATTTTGAGTTTAGTCTGGTATTGGTAAACAGTGATAGGAAAAATATTTGGGCTGGAGAATCTAGTTTACAATCATCTGTGTATAAGGGGTGGCAAGTACATGCACCATCCCAGGAGCAGCACAGGGGAGAAATCATTTATCTGAAAGGCTCAAACCCAATTCCTTTCATATTCATGCCTCACTATAGGTAGTAATTTGCTACTGGCCCTTAGCAGTTGCAGATTTCTTAACACTCGACCCCACCCCCACATAGTGGCTCAGCTGTGCTGACTGGAACACGGCAGAGGGAAAAAAGCCAATGCCAATTCTCCACTACTCCCTACCCACCTGCATTGTGTCTGATAATGGCAAAAATGCAGCACCCATCCCAATGTGCCCAGACCCAGGGTTCAGTAAAGCTGTGCAGGACGCAAGGGTTTGTGTGTGTGTGTGTTGGCAGAGGAAGATTTAGACACCCACTGCCGCTTAAGCCCCTGCATAACCACACAGCGTCAGCTGTGATCAGGACCTTTGTAATTAAAAATGCAATTTGGAACAACTCCCCTCATTCCTTCCCATATGTTTATTTTCCTTTTAATTTCTTCCCCTTATTTAATTCTCAGTGTTTTTTGTATGCCCATATTAGCTGGAAATTGAGGACTATATATATTATGACATTGCTGTCCTTGTTACATGGAGATTTGATTCCCAAGGGCCTGAGGATATATTTGCATTGGGAGCGTATTTCACTGGTTTGTCTTTATATGCTTGCTCACGATAAACCATGTAGCTATTTTATAATAATTTCACACTGCGAAGTCTTTCTTCTGTAACTCAAGACCTACTTAACTTCTACTGCCAACATGTTCCTCTATTAATAAATAATGCTTAATAAGTGTAAACACTAAAAATCTTCTCTGAAAGGAAGTATGTGCTAAGTATACACTGAAATGGGTTTTCACATCCAATGATTCATAGTCCAATTACTATTATGACTTGTATTTGTTTATGTTTTGTAGCTAGTGCTAGGTACTTTCTATTCCAAGGAGGGATGGTCCCAGCCTTGATGAGCGCTCAGTCTCTGGCCAGACAGAAAGGTACCTAGTGGTTAGAGAAAGAGAGACAACGTAATAGGAATTTTATATATAAGTCAACTGGGGCATGGCAAGCAGCATGGCAAAACTGGGTCTGTAAGATGTGGAGAGGGAAGGGGCTTTGTGGCTGTATCATGCATAGGGGGTGGTGAGAAGAAGACATGGAGGTAATTGTGCAAGAAGCCCAAATGGAAGAATGAAGGTGGAAATGAAGGTGGATGGGGTAAAGGGTGATATGAAGCTCAACCAGGGAGGATGAAGAGGGAAGGACAAAGTTACACAGATTTCCAATACAGTCTGTCTAAAACAGTGGTTGTCAAACCCAGTCTGCCGCTTGTTCAGGCGAGCCGGGCCGGTTTGTTTACCTGCCACGTCCGCAGGTTTGGCCGATCACGGCTCCCCAGAGGGGGATCGGCCGAACCTGCAGATGTAGCAGATAAACAAACCAGCTCGGGCCACCAGGGGCTTTCCCTGAAAAAGTGGCGAACCACTGCTCTAAAAGACCATTATGATAATCTTCATCTATGTGCTGGAAATACACTATTACAGGCCTGGTCTACACTACGGGGTGAGGTTGAATTTAGCTGCATTTGGACGCAATCTTTTTCAAATCGACCTCACAACCAACCCTGTTCCGTCAACCTAAAAGGTTCTTAAAATTGACTTTTGTACTCCTTCCTGGCAAGGGAGGTAGCGCTAAAATAGACCTTGCTGGGTCGAATTTGGGGTAGTGTGGATGCAAATCAACGGCATTGGCCTCCAAGAGCTATCCCAGAGTGCTCCAACGTGACCGCTCTGGATAGCACTTTGAACTCTGATGCATTAGCCAGGTACACAGGAAAAGCCCGAGAAACTTTTAAATTTCATTTCCCATTTGGCGAACTCAGCAGCACAGGTGACCATGCTGTCTCCCCAGAATCAAAGACGGTAGAATGTTTCTACATTCACCCTATCATCTCTGTCCCTGAGGTTATCACAGATAAGAAGGTGAAAAAAATGCACTCGTGATGACATGTTTTCCAAGTTCATGCAGTCCTCCCACACTGATAGGACACAGCTTAATGCATGGAAGCATTCAGTGGCAGAGGCCAGGAAAGAAATAAGTGAGCATGAAGAGTGGAGGCAGGATGCAATGCTGAGGCTAATGGGGGAAAATCAACAAAACAAGTGACCCCAGCATCAATTTCTACTCCAAATGGAAATAATCCACAAGACCTGTAGTTTGGCTAACTGCTCAGGTCAAAGGAGGTAACACTGTTTTTATAAGTTTAATGGAGTGACAGGTGTGCATAATGTAGCCAAGTAATTAAGAAGACATGGTCCCTGTCCGAGTAGTTTACAGCATGGGAATGGAGTTCTTGCATGATACCACTATCCCTGTGCTCCTGCACAAAAGCCAGGCGGAATCTGGCTTTAAATAAACACTGCTACTGCCAGTCTTTCTTGACACTACTATTACAACACTGGAACCACATATTGGAATATGTACGTCCATCTTATACTTCCTATCCGCACTTGTGCCTGTTATACAAATTGAGAAAATATGTCTGATACCACAAGTAACGTAATAGAATCTTTAGTTTAAGGTTTCTTTGTTTGACAACCACCACCTTCTTGGAAATGGAAACAAAGATACCCTCAAGAGGCACAGTCAGCAAAGGTTAAACAATGAGAAGCAGGACAGCTGGAATTCTTGTCAGAGTTCTATTTTGAAAATGCATCCGATGACAAAGCCTCTGTTGCTGCTGACACATGCTGTTGTTGAATGGATCAGACATGAAGTTAGGAAAATGAAAAATAACTGCAGAAAGGTACAGCAGCATAAGCAATCTTCTCTTCACCGTTTCCTATTCCCACACACTAACTCATTCTACTTACCTTCATGCACTTATTAAATAATCACATTGTGTTATGCCAGTCATGATCAGAGTCCCATTGTGCTTTGTGCTGTACAAATATAAGATAAAAGACATGAAGAGGGGGAGTGGAGGATTTCAATCAGGTATGGGCCCTTGCTATTTCCCCCCTGAAAACTATAAATATTAGCTATGTTCATTTGCTTCTCAAACCATTACTTATTGTCTGTTTTTGTACAGGCATCATGAAAGAAGCGTGTGGAGGAGAGGACACTAGCCTTGTCAATCAATTGGAGGAGGGTGTTTTGTGCATAAAGGCCAGAATAGAAGAAGGTTCAGAGGTTGAGTATGGGCAAATGAGGAATTGCTGAAGAAGCAGAGGAAGTGGAGTGATGGAATAAGACAGAAGTGCGGGTAAGTAGAGAGGCACAGAGCAGTGAAGATCCTTCACAGTGACCATAAGAAGCTTATGATTGATGTGATGAAACAAGAAGGAGCCATCAGAAAGGAATGTGAGGTGGTCAAAGTGACTGGTTAGGAAGACAATTTTAGTAGCTGTGCAGGGGACTTTCACTGGGGCTACCAAGGCCAGACAGGAGGAGGTCACACTATTCCAAACAGGGGATGCTGAAAGCCTGGATGAGACTTTCATCTATCTAGGCAGAAAGGAAAGGGTGATCAAAGAAATTTTATGGTGAGTGAAGTGGAAAACCTGCATGTGCAGGCAAGACAGAAGAAGTCAGAGACTCCTACTTTCTGGACTTAGGTGACAGACAGGAATGATGGTGCTGTCAACGGCGACAGGTCAGTTTTGGCCATTTTTATTGAAGCTGCAGTGAGACATTAAAGAAGAGATGTCAGAAAGATAAGTTTGGATGGAGGAAGCCATGTTGAGGTAGATCTGAAAGTCATTGGTGTAAGTAGTTATAGCCATGTAGGCATCTGAGATCACTCACAGAAGGTGTAAAGAGAGAAGAAGGAGCCCTCTGGGATCCCTGCTGAAGAACAAGAGGAAGGAAGTGGACCAACTGAACAAGATGCTGAAAGAACAATCAGAAAGTAAGAAAAAGCAGGAAAGGACAGAGTCATGAAAGCAAAGGAGGACAAGATTTGAACAAGGGGTGCATGATCAACAGAATCAAAAATATAGCCCTTGGATTTGAGCAAGATAAGACTTAGAAATCTTGGTGAGAGCAGTTTTTTCTGAGGTGGAAAGAGCCAGACTGCAGGAGATCCAAAAACTAAAGGAGCAGAAAACAAGGGATAGAGGAAGCCTGCATGGCTGCAGGGCTTTTTCAGAAAGACAGTCAGCAATATAGGAGCAGACGACAAGAAAAAGAATGTTATGAATGAACCTAGGTAGGAGTTGAAGGGATGAACTTTGCAGAGGGAAAGAGAAGCAAAGGAGTCAAGAGGGGAGGAGAGAGTGGAGTGGAGGGAATTTATAAGTGAATTAGCAATAGGGTGACCAGATGTCCCGATTTTATAGGGACAGTCCTGATATTTGGGCCTTTTTCTTATATAGGTGCCTATTACCCCCACCCCCTGTCCCAATTTTTCACCCTTGCTATCTGGTCACCCTATTTAGCAGATGGGACTGAGAATGGTAGCAAGGCCTTGGATAACAATAGGTGGGAGGCTATGTATGATGTTACAGGAATCTGCAGTAATGTCTTTTCTGATATTTTTGATTTTGTATCTTATTTGTTTCTCAAATTTAAGGTGGGGAAGAATATTTAAATGATAAAGTTTATGGAGGAGAAATATACCAGCTGGCAAGTGGCTTTTGTGGGCAATTAATGTTTTAAAAAAGCTTTGAAGTGAATAATTCTTTGAGGGAATGGTCTACATGGACAAGGAATGACATGTTGGGCTGGATTCAGTGTGCATCATGGAGATAGGCAGGAATACATAGGAGTAAGTTTCATACTATCATACATAGGAGTAAGTTCAAAACAGCTGAGCTGTAGCAGACAAAGTAACCAAGACAAGGATGTAAGATAGTATGTGATAAATGACAGCAGCCCTGATGCTCTTTTGAGCTCCTCTCACTCGCTGTTTCTGCTATAACCTCACCCTTTTGATCCTTAGTATACTCCCATACTCACCCTATTCATACTCACCCACATTCCCACTCACCCCACCACTGTTTTTGCCATCTCTGAGGTTAGCCCATAATATCAGGATTCCAATATTATTTGTGAGAAGAGAACATTTGATTCTTCTGGGCTATGGCTGGTGGAATCTTCCTCTGGGTGTATAACCAGGGTCCGTGTGTTCCACAGCCACAGAAGTGACCACGGAATCTCTACATTAGGCTGCAGAATCATGTTCCAGAATCAAAACTTAATTTAAAAAAAAAAAAAGGTTTCTAGCCCACCTGGTTGTGAAGATAAACTTGAAAATATGAACCCAGTATAAATCAATGCAGCGTCTTCCTGAGTCTGCAGACAGCCAACAATGGAGATGTGATTTGCACCCATCATCCCCAACCTACTGTGCAGTTGTGCTCACTCTGAAACATAACCATGACCATTTTAATGTCAACATTGTTAATAATTTCACTGCTGATCATTTAAAGATAAAAGTCCAGCTACTGTGCTTATCAGAATTCCAAACTGCCTCCCACAATGCCTTAGTTGCCTATGCCTCCAGCTTCTCTTGACAACTTGTATGTTGTAGTTACATGGTGTCAATCCACAGAGCTGCAGGACAACCTTGAAAACGTGGGGACACTGCAAAACAAATTGCATCAACATAAATAATTCAGTGGTTACATTTTTTCATATTTAATTAATCATGTAACTCAATTTATTAACTTTAAATTAACCTCCTGTAGAACTTCTAGACTGCTGCACAAGTTGTGTGCACAACAGCTGGGACTTTGCTGTGGAATTTAGGTGCAGCTTGTCACAGCACCTTGTGTATAATATATGTGAGTGAGTCAACCAGGTACACAGTGGTCCTCGGAGCACTGGTCCTTGCCAGTATGTTTAGGATTGAATCACGTTCTGACTTCTGAGGCTTAGTAATGTTCTATAATCAGCATGGCTTTACATGATCCTGGCTAGGACAATTCAAAAACGATTACATGTAACTAATTACTGAGCCAGTAAGTCCTGAATTGTAGCTTTTTATTGGAACAAATGACAGAGGTCTGCTCCCTGGCGAAGACAGAATGTTCCTCTTATCTGCTGAAGGCTCTGCTAGTTTGTTTACTACAGCCTTTCATCATTTCACACAGAGAAAAGCTTGATTTTCTTTCCTCTTTCATCCCTCGTACATCTTCACTAGTTTGATGTCAGCCAACATTTAGCACTTTTAAAATTTCTCACAAAACCAAATGTCAGGCACTTCTAATCAACTCTGTCTGCAAGGGCTGGCCCTAGATGTTGTCTGGTGGGATGTCTGTTTCACAGGCTGGAGAACAGAGTACTTCTCAAATGGAGATGTGCTCAAGATGGAAGATATGGATCAGAACAGGGGCGCTGGAACAGGGGGGCCAAGAGGCCATGGCCTGTCCACTTTTCACCACAGGCCTGGCACCCTGCCCCTCCTCTTCCCCCCCAGACCCACCCTCTGGCCAGGCCAGAAGCTGGAGCCTGGCCTGGGTAAGAGCTGCCTGGGTAGCTGTGGAGAGCCGCAGACCCTGCAATTGCCCTGGGTGGGGGGTCCCAGGACACAGGGACATGGGCCAGGAGCTGCTTTCAGACCTCCCCACCCTGGGGAGGTAGAGGGGCCTGGACTCCCTGGTCCAAGTTTGGCTTGGCCGGGGGGCAGAACCTCATGGGGAGGGGCAGGGCGACGGAGGGGTTAGGGCCTCATAGTCACCCACTTTTAGGAAGAATCCATTGCCCCAATCAGAATATTAGAGCACCACAAGGCACTGTGGTGTTAAGAGTATGATTAATTACATGATAAATAACGGCAGCCCTGATGCTCTTATATTCTCTCTTGCTCACTCTTCCTGCTACAACCCCACCCTTTCAATTCTCCACACACTCCCTTACTCACCCACATTCCCACTCACCCCAACCTACTGTGCAGTTGTGAAACTTACCCCATCATTTTTACATGATTAATTAATTCTGACTGACATACTGTACTTCAAATTAAGCACCTGCTTAAATGCTTTGCTGAGTTGCTGCCCCAAATTCAGGCACAATTTTCAATTTGGGACCCTAGCTTTCAGGGCTTTTTGGATCTCCATTTTTTGTTCAGACCCATCTCAAACCTCAGCCTGCTGAGGTAAAAAGAAAGGATAAAGGCACAAAAGTAGGGGGAGGAGAACAGAACAAGAGTGCTTGGAATTGGAAACAATGGGGGAGTTCTATTTATTTGGCTAAAATAACTGTGACATTAACTCAGTTAGGAGAGTCAGTATTTCTGATTTTATTAAATGAACACAAGAAAGGGAGATGGCAGCAGGATCTGTGCAGGATGAAGGCAGGTGCAAGTCTCTCAGGAGGGGCAGGTAAGAGATGATGTCCACATCTCAGTCTCTGAGGTGAGTCAGCATGTGCTGCTCCAGCAGAGCCTCCTAGCAGAGGAGAATGTA
This sequence comes from Chelonoidis abingdonii, assembly GCF_003597395.2. Taxonomy (NCBI): domain Eukaryota; kingdom Metazoa; phylum Chordata; order Testudines; family Testudinidae; genus Chelonoidis; species Chelonoidis abingdonii. Next base: position 30,118,038 of record NC_133770.1, on the reverse strand, counting down.
TGAAGTGTGACTTGATAACGTGCAAGTCAGATGAGGATTTAGGGTCTGATCCTGGACCCAATGAAGTGCATAGCTACTGCTTCTTTTTCCTTTATGCCACTTTTCCTGGTGAGGGTTGTGATGGCAGCCTGGAGACTAGGGAGGACCAGACCTCCCCTTGCTCTGCAACAAGTTCCAGCTCCTCCTGCGGGATTCCCCAGCGTCCCCAGGCTAGCCAGGAGATATAATCCCTCTAGCATGTCTTGGGTTAGCCTCCGGGCTGTGTCCCAGTGGGACGTGCCCGGTAGAGATCCAAAGGAGACCTCCCAGGGCGCATCCTTATCAAGGGCCCAAACCACCTCAGCTGGCTCCTCTTGATTTGGAGGAGTAGTGGCTCTACTCCGAGGCTCTCCCGAATAGCAGAGCTCGTCACCCTGAAGTCAATAGCAAGGGCCCATTCAATGGCACAGGAACAAGCTTTTAAACAGAGAGGACCATCATCCCCAAAATAATGGGGATGAAGGAAATTTTCCCATCATCTTGGTTCAAACTCTTGTGGCTGGGAGTCTGCTTGAAGAAGGGTCACACTGAGTTTTAGCTGCAGGCTTGGGTTATTTTTTGTTGTGTCTGAGCTGATTCATCCATGCCTGCTGGATACACAGCAAATTTTCTTTACATTTCTCTTTCAGAATCAGTACCTTGGTAACTAATTAAAGTTAAGAGCAGTAGCTCTTTGTTATCACTGGTCTATTTGTGCCAGAAAAACCACATTAGACCACTTCCTCAAAAAATAAATATCACACTGGGCCCAATGCTTGAAACCCTCTGGGCATGTCTGCAATGCCCATTGACATCAATGGGAGATATGCACATGAAGGTGTTGCGGGACTGAATCTACAAAGTGTACAAATACCTCATGCTCCACATTCATAGGGTCTGTGTCCTCTATACCCTGGCCTCTGGAGACCTCTCTCGCAGGACAGTCAGGGCTGGGAAGCAATTGTACGTTCCTGACCACAGGGTCCTGTCAATGCTATTTACTACTCCAGTGACACATGCCAGCATAGCATCACAAAGGCTATTCTGAATTTGCATCTCTGCTTTCTGCTATCACAGAGAAGGCACTTGCTTTGAAGATTAATCTCCTTTTCTGACACAGCTAACCCTGTACATTCACTGCTATTTTTGGTATCTATGGCTGACCAGAGAGAAATTGGTGTCAGATGGGAAAAAAGGAAATAAATATTTATTTTTCCAGCAAAGTGGTTTCTACAAGCAAGTTTCATTTTTCTTTCCAGGAGTTTTAAATTAGTAATATAACATTATGAGGTGGAGTAAAATCCCTGTAATTTGGTATTATTCTGGCACTTAATAACATAATAGAGCTTTAGCTTGCACAGTCTGCTGAGCCCTTAAATGGTAGTTAATTCCCAGAGCCATCAGTTATCAAAAGACACACATGCTGATTGCACTGGGAAGTGGTAGATTGGTTCTGTCATGCTTTTGCTTTGTCAGTGGCTGCGCATGGTCAGTGATGCACAGTCTAAAGTCCTAGCCTTCTCAGCATTGAGGGATAATCTCACTGCTGAATGAGTGCCCAGCCATCTTCCTATAGCACTTTCACACAAGCTAGCCCTACAATTATAGCCTTCAACTTGTAATTGGTGGAGGTTGTTTTTTTTTTTTTTAATTTGGAGCCCAATTATGCTACTCTTGCATATGTACCACTCCACTGACACTAACAAGAGTTCCTCATATACTGTGGTAACATAATTAGGCCCTTACTGTTTATAAAAGTATTATTAATATTTCTGCTATAATGATGTTTAAAGTCCTCAGAGCTCCACTGTGTGAGGTCTCTCTCTCTTTCTCTCTCTCTCTCACACACACACACACACACACAACAGTTCCTATCCCAAAGAGTTTACTGTCTATTCATATGAGCTACAGACATTCTCTAAATATTACACACGAAAAGTTACATTAAAAGAATGTTACAGTTGCAAAGTCACACACTCAAAAGCTAGGAAATGCCAGAATTAACGTTGTCTGTGCAATTCATTAATTTATCCTGCACTTTCAGTGCATGCTCCCCAAGCCTTTTTTACCATCCAAGCCATGTATTGAAGGCAAACTTTTTAATTTCCTTATGGATATTTCTATGGTACATTTAAAATGTTAGAGTGCTCCATAACATTTATTAATTTTTTCTTCACAACACTGCCGTGAGGTTAGTTGATATTAGTGTCCCCGTTTTACAGATAGATACCTGAAGGAGAGGGAAATTCAAGCCAAAATTGTCAGGCATTCACCAATTTTGGGTGCTCAACTTGAGAAACCTAAGGTCTACCTTTTCCAAATACTTGGCATTTTTAAAAGTACTTTGTGTTAAAAGCACAACTCCCTTTGACTTCAGTTGCAGCTGTGAGCATTCAGCACTTCTGAAAATCTAGCTCTCTGTGTCTCACATTGGGCACTCAAAAAATGATGAACGCTAGTGACCATATGTGACAAGTTTAATTTAAGTGACTTGACTAGCATCACATGGAAACTGTTTGCAAAGGCAGGGATAGAATCCAGTTCTCCCAGGCAGCATTCATCTGCCTTCATCATGAGACCCCCTGCCTTATTCACTAAACACCTTCCAACTTCTGCAATAGGGCACGGGTCATTCAGTATACAATCCAGATTCATCCTCAGTGTTGTCAACCATAAGAGATCAAAAAGCCTGACTCAACCCCCCTTAAGAGATAACAAGTCAGACCCCCCAAAATCATGAGATTTTTTTTTAAAGATAAAGATTTTTTTTAAAAATCATATTTTGTTTTCTGTTCTGTTTTGTTTTTTTGTTCTCTGTGTGTGTGTGTGTGTGAGAGAGAGAGAGAGAGAATGTGTTGTCCACTCTCCCAATTTTATTGGCAAAGATGATTTTGGCCCTTGCTGAAGGAGTTTTCATTTCCCCATCTGCCCATCCCCTGCTCCTCCCTCCCAACCCCCAGACTCCATCAGTTCACCCCTTCTTAGTTCACTCCCCAGCCTGAGTTCAGTCCCCATCAGTTCAGTTCCCCCACCTCACTTCTCTTTCACCTAGGACTTTTCACCTCCAACTCCTAGGCCTGGGAGCTGTGCACCAGGGTCAACTCTCCCCTTTCCAGACTGGGGGGTGGGAAGTATAGGGGCTCTTCACTCCCCTTATAACACAAGAACCAGGGGTTACCCAAGGAAATTACTAGGCAGCAGGTTTAAAAGGAAGTACTTCACACCACGCACAGTCAACCTGTGGAACTTATTGCCAGGGGATGTTAATGAGGGTCAAAAGTATAATGGGGGTCAAAAAAAGAATTAGATAAATTCCTGGAGGATGGGTCCATCAGTGGCAATTAGCCAAGATGGTCAGGGATGTAACCCCATGCTCTGAGTGTTGCTAAACCTCTGACTGCCAGATGCTGGGACTGGATCACAGGGGAAGGATCCCTCGATAATTGTCCTGTTCTGTTCCTTCCCTCTGAAGCATGTGGCATTGGCCACTGTCAGAAGACAGGATATGGGGCTAGATGGACCATTGGTCTGACCCTGTTTGACCATCCTTGTGTGGAAGGGAAGGGAAAAGGGAGAGGAAGAGAGCACTGCCTGCAGCATTCTGCCCGAGGAGATGGGAAAGTATGGCAGTCAGCAAGAGGGCTCATATTTGCTAGAGGGCTGGAATTTCTTGTGTCATCGGGAGACTGGTTTCCATCTCAGCCAAAATCCTGTCATACACTAAAAAAAACATGAGAGTTGGCAACACTGCATCCTGTGCACTGAGTGAGGGAAGGTCCTGTAGAAAAAATAGTATGTGGTCATTCCCTTCTCCATCTATCTTCATCACCAGCTCCTGAATCCGCTGCATTCCAGTCAGGCTGTTTCCTTCTTCTCCTTCATACAGCCTGGGCACTGGCAGGGGAGCACTGTCAGCAAAGGACACATTTTCTCTCTATTCTCATTTCCTGTCCTTGGCATTGCAGTGGCCCCCAGAAGCCAGGAGAAGCAATTGCCAGGAAAGTCCTGCTCAACACCTGCAGTCTTGGGACATAGCATGCCCTGGACAGACTGAATCAGAAAAATTACCTGCCAAACTGATATACCTCTACTGAGCGTGTACGAACTGGAATTTCCAGAGGCTTATATCTTGGCCAAATTTTGGCTGATTTTCACAGATATGGCAAAAGGCATGCCTCTGCCTCTAGGGCAACCTCCTGGTCAAATTTCAAGCTTAGAGGTAGTAGAGCTTCTTAATGAAACAGCTGTAAGAATTGTTTAACCTGGGAAAACCAACAAATCCCTCCCCCCCATCTCATTCTCAGAAATGACTCAACCATTGTAGCTGAAACTTTCCAACAAACATAGGCACCAACTTCCTCTCTACCTGGGCGGTGCTCGACCTCCCCTCTGCCCCAGGCCCTGCCCCACTCCACCCCTTCCTCCAAGCCCCCTCCCTTGCCTAGCCTCTTTCTGCCCTCGCTTGGCCCCCGCCCCTTTCCACCCCTTCTCCCCAAACCCCCACCCTCACCCTGCCTCTTCCCAACCACTCCCCAGAGTGCACCCCATCTCTGCTCCTCTCCCTTCCTCCAGGTGCCTCCTGCACACCATGGAACAGCTGTTCTGCATCCTCAGCAAATCCCAGTGTGACCCACCATCCAATCTATTGTCCGTTGTTTTCAAACAACATATAGTAGTTGCTCCTTCAATCAAATATCTCATTAACTGTGCCATCAGCATTTACAACTGCCACTATAATGAAAATTGCTTAGTACTTAGAGTGCTTTTTGAGCATTGCTTTGTTAATCTAGGACCTGATCCCGTCATGGAGGCATGATTTCAGTGGAGCTAAGCATCCTCAGTCCCATCCAGGATCAGGGCCCTAATTAATTATTATTATTATTATATAGAGGAAAGTCATGAGGTCACTTTAAATAATATAAAAGGAGACAATTGTTTGTGGAGCTCATTCTGGAAAGCAGAAGCTTCACAAAACAAAACACAAAACATAACCCCTCTAAACTAGATGACCCCTGGTTCTATTGTGGATTAAAGCCATGTAATAAAAAAATGAACACAATGAAGCAAATAATTCAGTTCTGTCCCTTGACACAGCCCATTTGGAGAGATTTAACTTTTTATTTTAAATACTAGTCTTGTTAGGTTGTTTTTTAATGCAATCTTAGAGTATTCAATTTTCCTAAAGGACAAAGCTCTTATCCCTATTTGTTGATTCTTATCCTAATTTATATTCCTCACAGCTGGAAATCCCTGATGCCCACTTCTAGTCTCAATCACAATAAAACAGAAATAGAAAATACCTAGCACAGGTTGCTAATTCCAGTTGCCTGTCAATGCAAAATGCTTCCCCCAGGTGCATTTCCTAATGCTTTACCACTCTAGCTTTAAACGTCTTAAATACTGGGGCTCTCATCACTACCCATGGGAGACTATTGTACAGACCTCATGGAAAATAAGCTTTTTCTGCTATTCAGCCTGAGTTTTCTCTTTCTTTCTTTCACTCACCCCCTGAATATACCCCAGTAGTAAATAATTTATCTTCCTCCTTGATGTTTACACTCTGAATATTTATAGACTATAGTGTGCACCTTGTAACAGGGTAACACATTCTAAAAACCTGTCTAGGAACATGGACCTCTTCCGTCAAGTCACTCGGAGCTCAGGTGCTGAAACCCTGCTTTATTAAGGTTCATGGTCATTACTGCTAAATCATGCTGTGAGTTGGGGCCAATTTGCTCCAACTAGGATAGAAAGGAGGAAAGGGAGGGCTCTCTTCTTAACGAAGAGGGAACTATAAGAGAAAAGGAAAACTCTAGAAATAGCCTCGTTTGGGGAGAAAGCTTAAGCTGGGGATTGTTGTTATGTCATCAATAACCCAAACTCCAGAAAGGGGTTGAGTTAGACACTAACTTTGAGTGTCCATATGCTGGTGAGGACATGGAGGGACAAGTTCTTGTCTTGTCAGACTGCCTAGGAGGGCAACCAACCAACTGCAGGTTGTCTTTTCTGTGACTCACTCAGAGCCCAAATTCAGGGCAGGGTGTGTGTTCTAAAGTCTTAGGCCAGTGGCCACAGTCACCTCTTCACTCACCAGTGGGGCACTGACCACCTGCAGCAGCAGCAGCCCCCTTCTGTCCTGGTACCACAACCCTAATCCTAGCCTGTTACAGAGAGAAGACTTTGGGATGAGGAATTGGATAGCAACTGTCAGCCTGCCCAGCACGCACTCTGGGGGGCAGGGCATGGCTTCACGCTTTCATCATTGCAACCAGGGTCACAGTGCCACTTAGGTTTGGCCCAGCTTCCCCTCCATCACGAGGATGGCCTATCCAAACCTGAGTGGTGCTGCGACCCTGTGTGCTAGGTCGCAATGACAAAACTGGGAAGCTGGGCCAGCCCCATGGGACAGGAGCCGCTACAGGGTAAGTGAGGGGCAGGCTCGCTCTCCAGCATCATTGCCCTACCACCCCTCACCCCTGGTGCCTCTTCTCTGCACCGGGACCATGACCCATCTTCCACCTTCTCAGAACCCACTGGGAAACACTATCCTGAGATGACAGCTTTTCAACCGTCCCTCTCGCTGTTAGCAGACTTAACGTTACTAACATCATTATATGCACTGAAGCAATACACAAAAGCTCCAGTAGGAGCACAGCCCCACGCTGAAAAGGCACACATTAGCATGGTCCTTGCACTGAACAGCTTATGATCTATTATTAAATAAGAAACTTGTATTATGGAAGCCCCTTAAGATCCCAGCTGAGATCACGGTCCCATTGTGCTAGTCACACAGTCCCTGCCCTTACCAACCTACAGTCTAAATAGACAAGATAGACAAATGGTTGACAGAAAGGGAGTGTTGTTATCCCAATGTCACATATGGAGAACTCAAGCAAAGAGATCAAGTAACTTGCCCAAGATCACACCGGATTGTCTGTGGCAAAGCCAATAACTGAACCTAAATCCCATCTCTAATTTGAAACAAGAGACAAGTCAGTGTAAACAATAAAAATGGAGAGGAAGGATGAGGGTAACAAAGATAAGATCCTGTGGTGAAAGAGGTTAGCCCTAATGTTTCCTGACTGTTTCAAATTGTCTGAATGTTTTTCAGTTATCGTTGGCTGCCTCACAGCCGTTGTCGGTTGGCTGGTTTCTTGTAGTTTTTGCAGCAGAACTGAGTCTTCAGGAAGGAGTAATACAGTTTTCATCAGCTGAATGGAAGAGGCAGGACAGATTGTATTCAGAAGAAATATAGTTTAACCTGTTACAGTACACAACACTTTAAAAATCAGATTTAATAAACCACAGCAACGTTTCTGGAAAGGAGGTGGAGTTGAAATAGTTTTCAGTATTCTGAAAGTTGGCTCAGTGAAGCATGTTTACTTGACAATATCTACAGTGGATCAGACTAGGTGCAAGGTTTCTATTTGTGTGCAGTACAGATAGAATTAAGTGGGGTTAGGCAAAGTGCCTGCTTGGTGGCATTGTGGGCTGTTTCTATGAGAAATTGAGGCCTAATAATTTATTCAGCCTTTAGGGGGAAGAACACCTAGATAAGGGAAAAATATTACTTTGTGATATACCTGTATTCACAGCAACTCATCCTTCAGCTCTGAAGAAGGATGTAAGAGTTACGATTTTCAGAATTAATTAAATATGAAACCGCTTGGGGGAAAAAAAAAGTTAGCCAAGGTGCTTACTCTGCAAATTCAATAAAAACTGTAGCCTCTTCTGAGTTTCTCGTCAATATTCCACAGCACAGTCCAACTGGCATGGAATTCAGACATTGCTGCGAAGTCTCTGGGATGTCTGTGGTCAGTTAATTATGGGTATATCAGGGTCCATATGTAACACTGATTACTACTCTGGAGCTGCCAAGGCTCACAGCTTTCTATGATGAATGGATGTTTCTTTAAAAATTCAGAGTCTACTGCCCGAGACCTTGGCCTTTATGAGATGTGGTGGTTCACATATGAAATGTGGAGCCTGAAAGCAATTTCTTACCCGTTCCACTATGCTAAATGTGTACCAAAATCTCCTCCATTTACCCTCCATGTACAAACTGTTTAAATGAAAAATCTATAGTAGATGGACTCAGTCCTGTGGGGTGCTGCAAAGAACCCATAACTTCCACTGACCTCAAAGGTTTAGCAGGATTAGAAGCCAAGCGACTGCTGAAATAAGAGTTGGAGGAGACAAACTTCTGGGACATCTGAACTTTCAGGCCAGGGCTTTCCAAATGATTTAACCCTCTGATGGAAGGTATGAATCATATTGATTAGAATCCTATTTAGCATTAAGATACATTAGAAAAAAATGCATGATATCCCAAGTTTATAAATCTGTGCCTAAAAGATCCTCACAGAGTGGTGCCTGCTAGGAGAGCAGAGAGAGAAGTCACAAGTGGCAATAACATCTCCATCAATTTTTTCCCATTAATGAGCAGCACAGGCCTCAAACAAACTTGCATGGGCCCCAAATGCTGGATACCTGATGCAGCCTCTGCCTTCATTTCAGCAGAATGGACAAACTATGAATCTGAGGCAAAGAAAGGGTAAGTTGCAGTCAGGTGACAAAGAGGAGGAGATGGTGACAACACTAGATATAATGGCAGTGCCAGAAAAATCTGACCTCCTGCTATCAAATAATCATCTAGAAAGCCATGGAAGTCTTAGCACTGGGTGACACAAGGAACTGATGAGAGCACAGCTGCTTTCAGAGCTAGGGAACTTGGCTTGAATTAGCCATGTTGATAGGGTAGTAACAAAGTAAGGGTTGTCGGCCTCTATGAATGAGTTGGTGACACTGGAGTATATAACAGATGAAGTTGGGAAGGAAAAATGCCCTCCCCCAGAACATAAGGCCCCACAGGGAGCCTCATGAATGTTCCCGCCATCTGCACAAACCCCAACTTTTCCCCTCTACCTCCTCACAAACACCACGTTCTCCCTTCTTCTTCGCCAATCCCACATGCTTCCCCTCCATTGCTCCTCCTGCCACCCCCTTCATCCTCCCCTCCCTGTGCAAAATCTCCCATCCCTCCCAGCACAAGCTCCTTCCTCAAAACTCTGCAACACTGCCCCTACCTCTTGTGTTTCCCTGCCCGAAAACCCAGTCTCCAGCTCCACTCCCTCCTTTCCCTGTCTCAAGTCCCCACTGTCTCTGCCAGCGCTCCCCACCCAAGTTCTGCCTCACCTAGCACTCACCAGCTCTCTCTCTTTAAGTTGCTTTTTTGCCCTGCCCCACCCACGTCTGTACACAAAGTCCGTATTGCCAGCCCCCAAGGTTCAATACCCTGTCAGGCCTCACAAAATCACAAAACTAGCCCAACATCTTGGCTTTTTTTTTTGTTTTTTGTTTTTTTTTTAAAGATTCTATTGTCGGGGCTTTGTCCACTTTTGATTTTTGCCCTCCCCACCCCCATTGCATGGGATACTTACAGGGCTGCTGCTTTCCCAAATGTCCTGAGTAAGGTGATTCTGGCCCCTGCTGCAGGTGCTCTCGGGCTGTCTGATGGAGCAGAGCTCCCAGCTTCTCCTTAGATCCCCCCACCTGATGATTAATTAATTCTGTGCCCAGCCCCACCTCAGCTGCTCTGCATGCCCCTGGGGGAGGGGGGTGGCAGTGTTAGCTTCAGAGGCTCTGATTTCCTCCTCAGTCCCCTGTGGTACAGATGGAGACAACTTAGGGAGGAACAGCACAGTGACTCACTTTTCATTGAAGAGCAGAGAGTGAAGCTATCCTGAGCTGCTGGGCAACTTCTGCTCCCACCTACCCCACCCATGAGAATGGTCTCAGCTGTTCCCTTTCTCACTTAAAAACTCTGCTCCCCAGGGAACGGGCAGAGAGAAAGAGAGAGAGAGTTCTTCCTGTGTCCTGCAGCAGCCCCCACTGGGAAGACAGGCAGTCAGAGAGGGTATTTCCCCAGGAAGGGCTGGAGCTTCTCTTGTCAATATGGGACTAGCTCTAGCAGGGCCGAAATCATGAAGCTCCCAAAGAAACCATGACAGTTGGCAATGCTAAGAGGGGCCTGCTCCCCAAGAGACCCTGCCTTTGTTCCAGCTCTCAAACCTTCCCCTTCTCCCTGTTTCCCTACTCACTGTGCTGAGCCCTATCTGTCTCCCCAAGATACCCCCAAAGGTCTTTCCCCTCTTTGTACCTTTTACCTAGGAGGAGAGGTGGCTGCTGCTGCTGCTGGTGGGGAGGCCAGTATCCAGAACTCCCCCCTCCCCTCTGGACACCCTCTGCACACAGCTGTGGGAGGGGAGGAGGAATGGAGGAAAGGGACCCAATTAGGACGGGGATGGAGCTGAGCCAGCTGTATAGAGGAGTCTCAGGACAGCCTTCCACCTGCCCCTGAGGAGAACACAGGAACTGTTGCTGGCTGGAGTCTGCAGCGAGGTATCTGCTGTAGTTCTGCCCACCTGTACCATTCAAAAACCATGAGCCAGGCCCCCGTATGGCAGGAGATTGTTCTAAAATTCATGAGATTTTTTAAAGTAGTAATTTTTGCTTTCCTTTTATTTGCCTTTGATGTTTGAACCTTTAGGGGGACATGCTTTCAAGTTTCTCTCTGCAGCCATGAGAGCTAAAAACTTGGGCCCAGATCCATAAACATATTTAGGCTCCTAACTTCCAACCTGAAAACCTTTGTTGATCTGGGCCTTAGGTTTGCTGATCAAAGCAATTCCGACTGTTGTCAGCCATATTCCCCCACCCTTCCCAGCCAGCCAACAATGCAGAGAAGAAAAGAACTGGCCCCTGGAAGCTAAAAAATTGGGAGTGGGAGCATGTCCCAGTCCACACTATAATTTCACCTGTGTTTGGTGATCTTAGTTCAGTTCCCATTGGACATGTATCTATAATTCTCTTTAAAGGCAGCCTCAGCAGAGAGATCCAGGACTAAGATGAAGACAAAACAACCCATCGTGCTGTGCTGCTCCTTCATCTGGCCTCTCCAGCGTAACGTTCCAAAGTAAGGCTGAGACACATTGATATTATGCTGTTGTCCATATTGTACCAGTTCTGTAGCTAAATGGAGATCTTCATAAGTATTAAAATGCACTTAATAAAAATAAAGATGCACATTAGCCTAGCCATGGGATTACTGGAGTGTAATGATAAAATCCCAGCATTACCAAATGTTATGAAAATTTTACTTTCTAACATGTGAAAGATTGATTAAGAGCCTGCAATATCCCTTAGGAGTGAAACCACAGCCCCACACTGCCTGGATAAAAACTCAGGCAGGTTTTAATAAGATTTTTATGGTTTTATAGTAAGACACCATCTTAAAAGAAGTTAGTGATGCCAAAAGAGTGATTTGGGAGAAGGGCCAGTTAAGTTATTCCCAGAGGACACGGAGGACAGTATTGAAATAAATAATAAATAAATTACATTCTATAAAGTTAGAAAATTTCACTACTGACCCAAATTGTTCTTTATGCAAAGAGATAGCAAACTAGATAAAGGCTAGGGGAGAGCCAAGAGAAGTCAATTCTGAAAGGAACATGATTTTACTATATTTAGAATTCAGCAAAACAAACATTATTATGGGTGTGGAATAACAGAATAGCTATTTTAAACAATAAGAAAATTTTGAAGGGGCTGGTAACATTTCAGTCTCTTTATTTCCATTGATTTTAACAGAATGCATGTAACTAAAACCCACAAAAAGTTTTGAAACTGTTTAAGTGTCTGAATTTTATATTACTGTAGCAAGACACTAGCCCTAAAAAGAAATTAATAAGTAGCTATTGCACTGATCATACTGAAATAATATTTATGGCCTAGAGAAAGACCTTCATGGTGCTGCCCCAAATAATCAACTCTATTAAGGACTTTTTTTTTATACTGTGAACCTTTTAATGAACCATTAGGACAAGTCCTAGCTAAGTCCAATATGCTTAGACTTGTATAGTAGAACTGCACCTCAAGGCTATGTAGAGAGACTTTTCAGATGTCACTGATGTCGTATCTGCCACATAAGAGTTTCTATGTTCTTTGGAGCATGACTACACATTTTATCACTGGTATCTCTGTTTATTTTAGAATTAAGTGCAGTGCATGGAGCCCACAGCTTCCTTTGGCACCCCACCTGAGTGTGGAACTACATAATCCAAACCGTCTTGCTTTGCAGGACACAGACATTGATTCTCTCTGCAAAGTAGTTGACAAAGCACGACATGTTAGGACATGTAGCCCCATACTCACAGGTGCCGCACCAGGAAAGGTTGCAGATTTTCCAGCCCTGACAAGCCTGAACTCCAGAACTCATGCCTGGGTGTGGGAAAGAATAGGGACGTCCTGTCAGCGAGCCCACAAAAGCCAGCAACTCTCTTCCCCTTTTTGCCAAATGCTTCTCCATTCAGAACCAAGACCCACATCCCCCTCTCTCTTCAGTCCTCAGACTCCTATCTCTATTCCTTCTCCCACTGTCAAATCACGTGCATGCTTTTCTCCCTTCAAATATGAAATGCCCAAACAGAGGAAGACTCATCATCATGCTTTGTGGTGCTGCTGGATGACCTCCTTCTGTCCCTAAGTGTGTGGAGGGCACTCACAACCTGGTCTGGAAGCCATGTGCAAGGGATCCAGGCTCTTAGCTGAGGATAGGTGCATTTAGGAATGATTCAGCTAATTTTGCAATGACCTTGCTCATGAATGGGCAGCGAGCAGTAGTTTGTGAGGTCCACCCAGTCAACAGAACATTTCTTAAGACTATGACGTGTTTCCAGCTGTGTGGGAGGTTTTCTTCAGCCAATCTGGAGTGGCAATCTCTGTTCTCCAGGCTGTTATGTTTTCAGGCATCTTTCAACAGCTCCAAGGGGCATGTCTGTGAATCACAGGAGGTGACTCAGATTTCTTGCAGCACCTGTGGAATTCATGCACTGAATTTCATACATGGAATGGTGTCTATTCTTTTCATTTTGTGGCTACTGCAGTGGTTAGACATATATCACCAATATATTAAAAGGTTGGGAAAGATTCCGTTTGGACAAAAATGGACACTAATCCCTTTACCTGGCATCTTTGAGATCACTCTAGAGTACAGATGACTACATACTGTACATGACTGTAAATTTCAGATCTGCTGCCTCAGGAGCCTCTTTTCTAATTTACATACTGCAACTCAACAGTTTACCACCCTGTGAATTTCTTGGGCACATTTGAGTCTGTTCCTCAACCTCCCTCTTCCTTCCATGTGCTGATCACAGATTTTATTAGCAAGATCTGATAAACTACCAGGCTGATGAAAAGCAAGGGAGATGGACTTGAGTACAGAGTTTATGGAAGAAGAGTGAGGTGTCTCTCTTTTGCAATAGTGTAGATATAGAGTTGAAAATTAATGTTAATTAGCAAGGTGCTGGTATGTCAACCAATTTTCTCTGAGAAATAATATGAACCTATAATATATGACGTGTATGCATTGTTACCATATGCTTCTAGTAAGTTACATGCATCCGACGAAGTGGGTATTCACCCATGAAAGCTCATGCTTCAATACATCTGTTAGTCTATAAGGTGCCACAGGACTCTTTGCTGCTTTTACAGATCCAGACTAACACGGCTGCCCTCTGATAGTAAGTTACAGGCCATTATGGAAATAAAATCAAAAGATATACAGGAGGCCCTCAGCCAGTTTCAAAGCTGCCTTGAAAAACACACCCAACCCCTACCCTAGCCCTGCCCAGTTGCTGCAAGCTTGGGCCCTAGTTCACAACTGCTGAGGAAAGTGGTTTTATGCGTATTAGAGTAACTAGCTTCCATCCAGAGGGGGATAATCATAGTATTTGCCATTCACTGAATATGCTGAGAACAGGACCTTGTCAGCTGGAAGTCCTCCTAACCTATTTTTATGCATCCATTCTCCCTGTAAGGAATAATATATCAAGAGGCTGGACAGAGTAAGAGTGAAAGAGTAGAGACTGTGGCTATATTGAGAGTAGGAGGCATTTTAGGAGGATCTGCTTTTTGTTGTCTCAACTTATAGTTCATAAAATCATAGAACTGGAAGGGACCTCAAGATATCATCTAGTCCAGTCCCCTGCACTCATGGCAGTTCTAAGTATTATCTAGACCATCCCTGACAGGTGTTTGTCCAACCTGCTCTTAAAAATCTTCAATGACAGAGATTCCACAACCTCCTTAGGTAATTTATTCCAGTGCTTAACCACCCTGACAGGAAGTTTTTCCTAATGTTCAACTTAAACCTCCCTTGCTGCAATTTAAGCCCATTGCTTCTTGTCCTATCCTCAGGAGCTAACAGTTTTTCTTCCTCCTCCTCCTAACAACCTTTAAGGTACTTGAAAACTGTTATAATACCTCCTCTGAGTCTTCTCTTTTCCAGACTAAACAAACCCAATTTTTTCAATCTTCCGTCATACATCATGTTTTCTAGACCTTTAGTCATTTTTGTCACTCTTCTCTGAACTCTCCCCAATTCGTTCACATCCTTCCTGAAATGTGGCACCCAGAGGCACAGGTTGAGGCCTAATCAGAGTGGAGTAGAGCAGAAGAATTATTTCTCATGTCTTGCTTACAAAACTCCTGCTAATAGATCCCAGAAGGATGTTTGCTTTTTGGCAACATTGTTACACTGTTGACTCATATTTAGCTTATGGTCTACTACAATCCCCAAATCCCTTTCTGCAGTACTCTCTCTTAGGCACTCATTTCCTATTTTATATGCGCGGAACTGATTGTTCCTTCCTAAGTGGAGTACTTTGCATTTGTCCTTATTGAATTTCATCCTATTTACTTCAGACCATTTCTCCAGTTTGCCTAAATCATTTTGAATTTTAATCCTATCCTCCAAAGCATTTGCAACCCCTCCCAGCTTGGTATCGTCCACAAACTTTATAAGTGTACTCTCTATGCAATTATCTAAATCATTGATGAAGATATTGAACAGAACTGGACCCAGAACTGATCGCTGTGGGACCCAACTTGTTATGCCCTTCCAGGCTAACTGTGAACAACTGATAACTATTCTCTGGGAACAGTTTTCCAACCAGTTTTGCACGCCCCGTATAGAAACTCCATTGAGGTTGCATTTCCCTAGTTTATTTATGAAAAGGTCATGTGGGACAGTATCAAAAGCTTTACTAAAATCAAGATATACCATGTCTACCACTTTCCCCTAGCCACAAGGCTTGTTACCCAGTCAAAGAAAGCTATGAAGTTGTTTGACACGATGTGTTTTTGATAAATCTATACTATTACTTATCTCCTTATTATCTTCTAGATGTTTGCAAATTGATTGCTTAATTATTTTCTCCATTATCTTTCTGGGTACAGAAGTTAAGCTGACTGATCTGTACTTCCCTAGGTTGTCCTTATTTCCCTTTTTATAGATGGACACTATATTTGCCCTTTTCCAGTCTTCTGGAATCTCTCTTTCCCATGACTTTTCAAAGATAATCGCTAATGGCTCAGATATCTCCTCAGTCAGCTCCTTGAATATTCTAGGATGCATCAGGTCTCGGTAACTTGAAGACATCTAATTTGTCCAAGTAATTTTTAAGTTGTTCTTTCCCAAGTTTAGCCTCTTCTGGTCCTACCTCATTTTCACTGCCATTCATTATGTTAGGAATCCAATCACTACCAACCTTCTTGGTGAAAACTGAAACAAAGGCAGCATTAAGCATCTCTGCCATTTCCACCTTTTCTGTTGTTATTTCCCCCCTCTGTCCTTGGTCTTCCTCTTACTTCTAATCTATTTGTAGACTGTTTTCTTGTTTACCATTTATGTCTCCAGCTAGTTTGATCTCATTTTGTGCCTTGGTCTTTCTAATTTTGTCCCTACATACTTGCACTATTTATTTATATTCATCCTTTGTAATTTGACCTATTTTCCACTTTTTGTAGGACTCTCTTTTGATTTTTAGATGGTTGAAGATCTCCTGGTTAAGCTACATGATTGTGGTGGTACTTATTTAGCTGAAGGTTGATGCTTCTGCAGATTTTCCTGTCGTACATGCATTTTATTTATTGGAATGGCAAGGGGAAGAGTGTAGAAGATTAATATTCTCTTCCCCACACAATAACTACATCTTTCCCATGATCTAGGATGAACTTTAGGAGCAGAATCACATATAGACTAGTGTCTAAAGCTTCAGCTTATGCTCAAGCCTCTTTACACGTGCCACTTTGTTGTATAATGCAAAGTAAAAATGGTGTTGCACTCTCTCCAGCTATTTGCATATTAACAAAGGCAGTCAAGCTCAACTGAAATATAATTTGCAACACTTGTCAGATTTCCCTGATGGTATATTAAAGCCTCCACATTTTACATGATACTTATGGAAAAATCTCAACGTATGCACTATAGGTGGCTTCTATTAACACCCAGAGCCAGTATTACTGAGTTCTTTCACTACTCTTGAGCTCCTTTTGTTGTAAATGGGGCCAAGGTAGCTCTTGGATATTTCCTTACTAGTGTAGACATTTCACTTAAACGGCACACAGTACGCAGGGTCTGGTATTTTCACTTTGTATTCAGCTAATTATTGCATTGCATGATAGTAATCATTGATAACAGTAAACACTGTTGCTTCAAGCTTATTTAGCCACCTACACTATTGTCTTGCATACTAGAAGACATTTCTATGCAGTCCGAAGGCAATGTGGAGCAGTTTATCTACTGTTGAGGGAGATAAAGCATGAGATGACCATATGGTTCTTGCTGGCACCAGTGAGGACTAGAAGTGATGATCTTGGTTGCCTTGGGGAAACTGGGCAGTTGCTGGCTGATTTGCAGAAGGCTGCATCACTCTACCCAAAGAGCCGGAGCATGGGATGAGAAATGAGCTAATGTAGAGTTATGGAACTGTTGAGGTGGGATCTCTACTCTCTGGGTGCATACAGCCTGAGGAAGATGGTGTCAGAGAAGGAGTAGAGGTAAGAGAGGGCTCTGTATGAGACCAGGATGAAGATGGTATGGGTGCCTTGGACTTTCTCGTCATTACATTTTGATGAGTTTTGATTCCTGAAGAATGTCAGAGAAGATGGATCTTGGCAATTCCAGCTGGCAGGCTTATCCTAGGATGCGTTTAGACAATACCGAGGTTCTTGTGCTGACGTCTAATGGAGCCTTGGAGGTACCATTTCAGGACACAAAGTTTCCTCAGTAACAACTCTGAAGTGACCTACCTCCTCCTCTTCTCTCAGAAGACTGAGACTTTTTTTTTTTTAATTATTATTATTATTATTTGGAGTGTTTCAACTTCCAATAGGTACTGAAGTACTGGGGGAGTCAGATCCCACACAGGCCTTAGGGACTGTTGCACCAAGAGCTTCAATCTTACTTCCTTCTCTTTGCTTTTACACTCCATAAACACTTTGCACTTGGATGGAACATGAGAGACGCTGAGACTGCTAGAATGCCTGTTGTTCTAGGAGAAAAACCTATTGCAGGTCTGGCAAGCTTTGACTCCCAAGGCCTTTGGTGTACCCCAGATAAGAGGCCAAGAGAGCAAAGGATTCAGTCCTGGAAACTGGGGGGAAGTAAAAGAGGGGGAACCTCCCCAAAGGCAACAATTTATGCCAATAAGGAAATAATAAGCAAAAAGATATCAATAATGGAAGGGTAAAGTAACTTAATAGCCACTAGGAAGCAGTGAACACAGAATTGCTCTGTCTCAAACCACAGGCTGTTGAAAAGGAACTGGAGTGGCAGCAATCCACTCCTCTCTATATGCTCTTAAGAATGACCATACTGGGTCAGATCAAAGGTCCATCTAGCCCAGTACCCTGTCTTCCAATAGGGGCCAATGCCAGGTGCTTTAGAATGAACAGAACAGGTAATCACCAGGTGATCCATCCCATCACCCATTTCCAGCTTCTGTTCTGAGGTGAGGTCATGCTGTAAGCAGGCATGGACTAACTCAAATCCCTGGTCGATAACACGTGGGCACATGCACATCATACCATGGAGCACTCCCAGGGACATATATTTGAGGAAACTAGATTTCCCCAAAACAACTGCATCTCCCATAGCCTGCTTCCCTACCTCTTTAAACTCCTGTGGTCTGGTGTCATTTTATTTTTGATTTTATTCATAGGGCAGGGAGCTTGTCTTTATTTCCTCACAAGGCAACATGCACATCCATTAAGGTACATAAATCCTATACGTCACTTGTTTTCCTCATTTGTATACCACAGTTTATGCTTGTCTAGCTTCTGGACACCATGTAGTACAGTCTTTAGTACCTATTGCAGAGTCCAAACTTGCTCTTGGTCAAGGAAAGCAAAGGTCAATCTTGCATAGTTTCAAAATTACCATGATCAGATTAGAAATTCTTATTGACTCCTGCTTGTGCTGTGTCTTGTACAAAAAACTATGTTGTCTCATCAGCTCCCTGGAACTGTGCAAAACTTGTCTCAGCTCATGCCACTCTAGATGTTTTCAGATATATCACAGTGAACCTAAATAATCAGATCAGGAACAATTATTCCTGAAGGGTGTCTTCACTAGGCTTGAGTACCTCAAATTAATTAATTACCAGTTAATGCAAGGTATTTAATAGATTTGTGAAAATTAGTGTGGCCACTCCCCCACATTCCTTCTTTACCCCTAGTCATCAGCCTATACATTATTGTCCTAAAGATATAATTGGAAGATACCAGTTTAGATTAAGAAAGATGGGCTTTCTGAAGCTATTTTGAAAGTTTCCTCTTATACATTGCATGGCATTGCATAGACACAGCACTTTTGAGAGTTTCAAGACAAAAGTTCAACATTACAAATAATGCAGTTTGATCTGGAAAAGAAAACACAAGAGACACCTTAATTTTTAAAAATAAATTTAGATTTAAATTGATATTCTCAACATAGAAATGATCAATAATGCCGATTAAGAGTCACAGTAATATCAGGAAAAAAGGTTTTGCTCTCAGATGCTGGACAAAATAACATTTTCAGATCCAGCAGTATGGTTGCAAATATACCAGCAAATCACATATATTAACAGGCTTGCTGCAGATGAAAACCTCAGATTTAATTTTGTCCCATAATGGAACACACAGACACTAGCATTTTTTAAAATCTGCCTTTTCCTTCCTCTTTTTGTAGCTTGCTGGTGTTTTGAGATGACACTTGCCAGGTTGTTTAATTGCTGGGCTGTAGCAGAAAGCTGTAAGCGATATCACCCTGTGCCAGGAATGACTTCAGTGAACTAATCCAACTTGAGAAGGCTGAATCTTTTCCCTAACTTTTTCCCTGGGGGGAGGGTGTGGATAGGAATAAATTCTAAAGTAAAATTCAAAGCATTGCATAGCTACAGCTACATTTCAAGAGAAGGGCACTGACTCAGTTTGTGTATAATTATGAAAGATATTGTATGGGGATGCCAACTATATTGGAATATATGGATCTTTTAAAATGACTAGACATGTCTTGACTAAGAAGTAGACGTCTAAAAAAACTCCAGAGATAAGGTAACATTGAAGCCCCATATGTTTGTTCTGAAGCGCACTCAGCAAAAATTCTGTTTAATCTATAGCGTGGTTCTGTAAAAGATGGTTTGTAAAAGTTTGTCTCTGACCAGATGAAATGTTAGCATTCTACTCGCAAGACCCATGTGTAAACACTTTTATACTAAAAATTCTAGTGAGTATAGACATGGGATTAGAAAATTGGACAGTAAGGAGCTGTCTAGTATACAGAGAAGTCACAAGAGAAAAAGTATAGACTTGCCTTAAGAAGCTTTAGTACCATCTTTGGAATGTATGTGTTTGAAAGTACAATAACTGAGCTCCTACTCTACATAATGGGAACCTACTGTATTCTATCACTCAGCTCAGTACTGGATATTATTATGGGAAGTGAGCCGGGTGTTCTGAATCTAGATTAACCTAAGAATGCTACTAAAAGCATGCACCATATATATGCAGAAATGTGTAGTGCCCATTACTGTTACTTGCTCAGCAAGACCCACGTAAACAAAATGTTTTAGCACATTGTCAATGGATTTCCGTATTAAAACACACAAGCCAATCTACTGTACCTAACTAGGTAAATCACATCACCATCGTCCAGGAAATGAGAGACTGAGCAACAGCCTGAGTGAACAGAAGAAGGTCACTCCTACAGTAGGGAGCTAGCAAAGGAGAGGAAGCAGTGGGAGAAAGGAGTGAATAAAAGGTGCCTCAGGCACTTGGGAGAAAGGACAGAAATGCTCTTCAGGAACTGGAGAGTAGCAGCAGGTGCCTTCTGTATGTAGGGCTTTGATTCGCATATATAGTATATAAAGTGAAATAACAAGCAAATTTTGAATTACTGGTCAATTATATTTCTTCTCAGGAATGTGATGACTGGAGATTTATGATAATCACCCTAACTTCATGAATTATGAGACTTTAATTTTCTCAGTTGCCTGGTTATTCTCCTGTTGTATATTGAGAGAGAGTGAGAGTGAGAGACATATGAACATATACATATGGCGTTTAGACATTGACAAAATATATCAAAATTAGCCTGATCCCAGATAATCAAAACATGTACTTGAACATATTCTTTTAAAATACTGTTTTACTTACTGTGTTTAGTATTCAGCTCCTTATAAACATGTCCTCATGAAATAGCTAAATCGGAGGAAATTCAAAAAAATGAACATAACTGACACCGTTTTCAGAACTTCCAGGGCCACAGAATATTAACAGCCATGATTTCATAGCTACTTTTATAATCATTAACCTGGAGACACATTCCATTTCTTTATTTTTTTTTTTATTTGACAAGCAGCAGTATCATGTTCATCTTTTTTATTTTACATTTTAATGTAGATACAATTATTAGGATATCTGTCATATTACAATATTTAGTTTAACTTTTTCTTTTAAGATACATTAAAAAACATCAACTGCAAACGTGAAGGAGGGGAGGGGAAAAAAAAAAAGCATGGTACCCAACCAAATTTCCACATTTCAGCAATATTTCACTCATTCTTTTAGTAAAGTTTTAAGAAATGTCATAATGACATGAGCTTGAAATATATATAGGCATTTTCATTGACGCTCATGACGTGGCACTGGTGATGTTGTAAACAGCAGAAAAACAGGGGCTGCCAAGTGACCAGTTATGGAGGCACAGACCTGCTTCTTCCCACAGGAACACACCAAATAGTGACAGCAATGATCTCTTACAACCACACCTGCTGGACAGCAACATCATGCTACATAACTGTATTCATCTGCTGAGGCCTGGCTTCGCTCGATGTATTGTTTATCTATCAGAACTTCAATACATTTCTTAATCATACTGATACTTGGGTTAAACCTAGCTCTCGACTGGCTAATTACCTGTGGAAGAAAAACATTTAATATATCACTTATTCATTAACATCGCTTCAATACAAATGCAATATAAATTTTCTCTAAAGAAAAAAAGACCACAAAAATGATTATTACATACTATATTTCCGAGAGACAGAAAGCCTCCATCATGTACTAAGATCAAAATACACACACACAGATTGTTTCTGTCCTGATTATATCTATTTCTTTTATTGGTTAAGTTTACTTTTCCCATCAATGGAAAATTGTAACTTGCAGTTGCACCCCTTGGTTAAATTGTCACAGAACAGATAAAGGGAAACATTCAATTTAAAATTCATATAGTCTACATTTCTTTACCTATATTATTAACTTCTTATATCAGTGGTTTTCAACCTGTGGTTCATGGACCCCAAGGGGTCCACAGATTATGTCTAAGAATTCTGCACCTCCATTTGAATTTTTTAGGGGTCCACAAATGAAAAGGTTGAGAATCACTGCCTTAGATAAAAAAAAGAATCATTTAAAAAATCCAATGTATTTTTCGCTAATTATGTTGTTTACTTTTTGAATGTGTCAGCTTGGCAAATACAGTAGAAATCAGTTAGGTCAGTTTCACTTCCGAGTTACAGTACTGCAGTGTTTCATTTGTGAATATTATAGTTTGTTATTTGTAAAAGAATAGTTTCAATTAGAATTTATAATTAAAATAATTATTAGTCGTAGGTTTTATGACTGTTTTTATAAAAAATGTTGAGGCAATTTGAAGTGATTGACAATATTCCTTTAGTGTGGGTTTATAGTCTGATTGCCAAATGAATTGTGCTCAAGATTACATGTAAAGAGATAACTGAAGAGGTTAAATCTAGCATGGGATCTCAGAGCTAAGCACAGTTTTCTCTTCATCAATCTTCATAACTAAGGTTGGTTATTTGTCATGGCAAAAAAAGGTCATTTTAGTTTTTTTTTTTAAGAAGGAAGGATAATAGCAAACAAGTTCATTTTCCTTTCGAATAGCCATCACTAACAGTTTAAAGATATATATATGAAGATGGAAAAATACACCAAATGATAAGCATTTTATGAAACACTTGGTAGCATGTTTGTTTGGACAAAACATGTTATCCATTCATAAATTACATGTTTTAAAACCATTAAAAAGAACCTCAGCTCACTCTCCCATTCTCCACTACTCAGGACAAAAAGACAAATTAGAAAAAATGGAGCCTTTCAGTTCCTGTTTGGCTGGGGTTGATAGAGCCCATACTTTGAACGAAAAAAACTAAAAGCCACTTTCTGTAATAGGCATCACGGTCTGACAGTCTTAATTATCCTCAGTAATCATTAGATAATACATTTCCCGTAACTATACTTCACTTTTTTCATTCCTGCAAAGCTAAGAGGGGATAAGCTAGATTCTGTCCTTCTTTATGCATCATAACCAAAATTGTCTGCTAAGTTCTAATCGATTATACCTGTGCTGCTTCAGCTCCAGACTTTGAAGGAATTGGACAGATGCACTGAAATGCCTAATTTGGCCTGCAGAAACAATCTTTTTCTGGGACTAACTTTCCCCACAGTGAGACATTTGGGCTATGCCTCTCTTCTTATAACTACTCAAGGCAGTTCAGACTGGTTCATAAGATTCTGGGGCTTGGCCATGCCCTTTCCAGTCATACATCAGATGTGTTCAAACACTGATAGATAAATTAAAAAAACCTATTCACCCATGATAACTAGATACACAATGATTGTGGACGACATCATCATAGACCAAAGATGATTTCTTCAGCGATGTCTCTCTCAACACTTGTAAAAGTATTGTCCATACTCTTGGGCAGTCCGAGAGAATAGAAGGTCTGAGAGAAGCTAGATGGGTCTATTACTTCAGAGGAGTATACTTTTTTTTTTTTGCTGCTAGGTAATCAAGCTGTATGACTACCACTGAAGTTCAGTGAGAGTCTCAGCGCTTACGTCACTTCTGAAAATGGGATATATACTTCAAAAAGTCAGGTGCTTTTGAAAATCTAGCCCAGTAGGCAATTTGAGACAATGAAAATTATTAAAAAGGAGAAAGCAACCATCTTCCCAGCAATGGAAGAAGGGGAAAAAAAGCAAATACAAGCAGACCTGGCTATCTGAGCGCAACAGTATCTTTTGCCAGCAATCTCTCATTTGCTTCCCTTGTGAAAACAATTTCACATTGCAACTGGATACAGCAGGGGACATCCTAGCTTTGAGTGGGCAAACTTTTTGGCCTGAGGGCCACATCTGGATATGGAAATTGTATGGCTGGCCATGAATGCTCTGGGGATGCAGGTTCTGGAGTGGGGCCAGAAAAAAACGGTTACTCACCTTTTTGTAACTGCTGTTCTTCGAGATGTGTTGTTCATGTCCATTCCAAGCAGGTGTGTGTGCACCGCGTGCATGCCAGCCAGAAGATTTTCTCTTAGCAGTGTCCGTAGGGTCGGCCTTGGCGCCCCCTGGAGTGGCACCTCCATGGCACCCTATATAGGGGCCCGCGGACCCTCCACCCCCTCAGTTCCTTCTTGCTGGCACTCCAACAGAGGGGCAGGAGGGTGGGTATTGGAATGGACACGGACAACACATCTCGAAGAACAACAGTTACAAAAAGGTGAGTAACTGTTTTTTCTTCAAGTGATTGTTCATGTGCATTCCAAGCAAGTGTCTCACAAGCCTAAGTTTAGGTAGCAAGGTTGGAGTTCACTGCAGACTGGAGCACTGCCTTGCTGAAGGTTGCATCATTTCTGGCCTGGTGCGTGATGGCATAGTGCAACATGAATGCGTGGATTGAGGACCATGTGGCAGCCCTGCATATCTCCTGTGTCGGGACCTGAGCCAGGAATGCCGTGGAGGAGGCCTGCGCCCTTGTGGGGTGGGCTGAGATTGGCGGGGCAGGCACCTTGGCCTGATTGTAGCATTTGCGGATGCAAGCAGTGATCCATGAGGAGATACACTGTGAAGAGATGGGGAGCCCCTTCATCCTGTTGGCCACAGCTACAAAGAGTTGGGTTGATTTCCTGAACGGTTTAGTTTGTCGATATAGAGTGCCAGGGCCCTGCAAACATCCAGAGAATGCAGCCTACGTTCTGCGTTGGAGGACTGTGGCTTAGGGTAGAACACAGGGAGAAAAATGTTCTGCCCCATGTGGAATTGGGAGACCACCTTAGGAAGGAACGTCAGGTGTGGCCTGAGTTGGACTTTGTCTTTGTGGAAGACAGTGTATGGAGGCTTGGAGGTCAGCACTCTGAGCTCCAATACCCTCCTGGCAAAGGTGATAGCCATGAGGAATGAGAATTTATAGAAGAGATATAGCAAAGAACACGTAGCCAGTGGCTTGAAGTGGGGCCCCATGAGGGCAGAGAGGAACAAATTAAGGCCCTAAGCTAGGATTGGTTGTTGAGTATGCGGGAACAGCCTATCCAGGCCCTTGAGGAAGTGACAAACCAATGGGTTCGTGAAGACTGAACCATCTTCAGCTCCTGGGTGGAACACGGAGATGGCCGCCACGTGGACCCGAACCGAAGAGAGGGCAAGTCCTTGCTGTCTCAACTGGAGTAGGTAATCAAGGATGAGAGGGATTGGGGGGGAGCAATGGAGCCTGTCCCTGCTGTTCAGCTCAGATGGAAAAAAGTTTCCACTTGGCCATGTATGTGGCCCTAGTGGAGGGTTTTCTGCTACTGAGGAGGACTTGTCTGACTTGCTGTGAGCATTGCATTTCCACTGGGTTTAGCCATGGAGCATCCAGGCTGTGAGGTGGAGTGACTCCAGGTTCAGGTGGCAGAGGCAGCCCCGATCCTGTGATCAGGTCCGGGATCAGGGGCAACATGAGGGGCGCCTGTATGGACATGTGCAGCAGCAACGTGTACCAATGCTGGTGCGGCCACGCCGGCGCTATCAGTATGACGCGAGTGTGATCCCTGCATATCTTGAGGAGTACCCTGAGGACCATGGGGATCAGAGGGAAGGTGTAAAGCAGGCCGCCTTTCCACAAGAGGAGGAAAGCGGCCGTTAGAGACCCTGGACTGTGCCCCATGAGGGAGCAGAACTGTCAACACTTCCTGTTGTCCCTCGAGGGAGACAGGACTATCTGGGGATAACCCTAGAGTTGGAAGATCGAGCGTGCCACGTCTCGGCGAAGGGACCACTTGTGACCATGAATGAGCGGTTGAGGGCGTCTGCCAGGTCATTCTGCACCTCCAGGAGGTAAGATGCCGTTACGTGAATTGTGTTCTGTACGCAAAAGTCCCATAATGCGAGTGCTTCTCGGCACAGTGGAGAGGAGCCTGCACCCCCGTTTGTTGATATAGAACATTGCCGAGGTATTGTCCATAAGGACTGCAACACACCTGCCCGCCAAGCGAGATTTGAAAGTGAGGCAGGCAAGGCGAACAGCCCATAGCTCCCTGATGTTGATGTGTAGGGAGAGGTCCTCTGGGGACCAAAGGCCTTGAGTCCTGACATTCCCTAGATGCGCCCCCCACCTCAGATCCGACACATCTGTCACCAAGGAAAGGGCTGGCTGAGGGCTGGTGAAGGGTACTCCTGCATAGACCACCCGCGTGTCAAGTCATCACTGGAGGGAATCCAGCACCACTCGGAGAAGTGTCACCACTGAGTCCAGCGCAACCCTGGTTGGTCGGTACACAGACGCTAAGCAGGACGCAAGAGGGTGCAGCCTGAGACTGGCATGGCTCACCACGTCGGTGCACACAGACATATGTCCCAGCAACTTGAGGCAGTTTCTCGCTGTGGTGGTCAGGAAACGGCGGAAACCGATGTCATTGGACATGGACTGAAACCTGGCCTCCTGTAGGTATGCTCTGGCCTGCATCAAGTCCAGAACTGCCCCTATGAACTCTATCCCTTGAACAGGAGACAGGGTAGAATTGGCCTCGTTCAACAGGAGACAGAGCTCGAGGAAGGTCTGTGTGATAAAGACCACCTGTGCCTTGGAGTGGCCCTTGATGAGCCAATCGTCCAGGTAAGGAAACACCTGAGTCCCATGCTTGTGCAGGAAAGCTGCTACAAGTGCCATGCACTTTGTGAAGACCCTTGGGGCGGCTGACAAGCCGAAAGGCAGGATTGTGAACTGGAGATGGGTGTTGCCCACTATGAACCTGAGATAATGTCTATGCTGAGGGATTACTGTGATATGGAAGTACACTTCCTTCAAGTTGAGGGCGGCATACCAGTCTCCTGGATCCACAGAGGGGATGATGGAGGACAGGGAGACCATATGGAACTTGAGCTTCTTTACAAACTTGTTCAGACGCCGCAAGTCCAGAATGGGTCGGAGGCCCCCTTTTGCCTTTGGTATTAGGAAACTGTGGAAGTAAAAACCCCTGCACCTGAGCTCCTGAGGACTTCCTCCACTGTCCCTACTACGAGGGACTGCACTTCCTGAATAAGAAACTGCTCGTGAGGGGGGTCCCTGAAGAGGGACGGGGAGGGGGGCTGGTGGGGCGGGAGGGAGAGAGATTGGATAGAATATTCCCTCTCTACCATGCGGAGCACCCAACTGTCCGATGTGATTTGGGACCAGTCATCATAGAAGGGGGACAGAAGTGACGAAAAGGTAGGGTTGGTAGGATCTAGAATCCTGACTGGTAGGTCGTCCTCAACTGCACCATCAAATTTGTGGTCTAAACCCGAGGGGGGCCGCAGCTGGCCAGACGATTGGCCGGAGGGCTGTTGCCTCCTTCTGCCATTTCTGTTTCACCTACGCGAGGGCTCCAGGTGTTTCTGGGGCTGGTACGGCCGTGGAGCTGGCTGCGGCCTGAATTGCTTGCGCTGGGTAGCTGGGGTGTGCAGGCCTAGTGAGCATAAGGTAGCCCTCGAGTCCTTTAAGCTACGGAGCCCCTTGTCCGTATTCTCGGAGAAGGGCATGGGCCCCTTGAAGGGGAAGTCCTGGATGGTCTGTTGGACCTCATGTGGAAGGTCTGAGACCTGAAGCCAGGCTTCCT
Organism: Chelonoidis abingdonii; assembly: GCF_003597395.2. Lineage (NCBI taxonomy): Eukaryota > Metazoa > Chordata > Testudines > Testudinidae > Chelonoidis > Chelonoidis abingdonii. The sequence goes on along the minus strand of NC_133770.1, from coordinate 30,090,757 downwards.
GCTGCATGACCAGCCCGGTTGCCAGCATGTGGGAGCCTGCATCTCCTGCATCCAGGGCCGCTTGGAGGGATGCCCAGGAAATCAGGTTCCTTTCCTCTACCACAGCGGAAAATTCTGTTCACGATTCCTGGAGAAGGAGTTAAGCGAATTTGGACAAAGCCGAGCACGTATTATGGCCATATCGGCTCACTATAGCCTGTTGGTTGGCTATGCGTTAAGTTGCAGACCCCCCGCTAAGCACACCTTTCTGCCAAAGAGGTCCAACTTCTTGGCCTCTTTGTTCTTCGGTGCAGACCCTTGGAATCCCTGACACTCCCTTTGGTTGGCAGCATTCACAAGCAGAGAGTTCGGGGGAGGGTGGGTGTATAGGTGTTTATGGCCCTTGGAGGGTACAAAGTAGCACCTCTCTGTCTTTTTGGCTGTAAGGGCTAATGAAGCTGGCGTCTGCCATAAGATGCGGGACGTATCTGCTATCATTTTGATCAATGGTAGGACAACCCTAGACAGGCCCAAGGGGGCCAGGATGTTCACTACTGATCTCCTCCGCTTGGATCGCCAGGCTCTGAGTGGCATGCTTAAGTAGCTGCTGAAGCACCCGGTTGTCCGCTAGGGCCGGTGCCGCTGAAGTTCCCGCAACTGCCTCATCCAGCGAAGAAGAGGACATGACCTGCAAAGAACCTTCCTCTGTACCCTGCGGTACAAGGTACTCTGGTTGCATGGCCGGTGCAAATGTAGGATGCAGCTCCGCGGCTGGTACCAGGGTCAATGTCTAATGACGAGGCATGCTGGGCAGTGCCTGCGGCATCGGAAACATGGTCTCCGTCAGTGCCAGTGTCTGACTAGGCGGTGCCAGGTTCTGTTGCGGCACACTCCTGTCGGACAGTGGTGCCGGTGGTGGAGACATTTGCGCTGTAGCCACTGACATTGAGGAGACTGACACAGACCTGGAGCGCGGGCGATGTGCCTGTCCCAAGGACTGACGGTAGGCCCAGGGAGTCCGGAATGGCCACTGGGAGAGCGGTTACCACTGTTGCTGCCACTGCACTGGGTAAGGTCGTTGGCTTGCCTGAGAAGCCGACCTCTTGCTCCTCCATCTACTGGAGCGGTAGGATTCATACTCCAAGTCCGAGGTCTCTGAATAGGAAGACTGAGGGGGAGCAGTACCCACTGTCACCAGGGAGCAGTGCCTCGAGGCCGAGGAGCGCGCTCTCTGTGCCAGTGCTACCACAGCGGCGCGAGGCACGGACTGGGGTGACATCATGGCCAGCCTGCCCCTTGATTGGATCGGGGGTTGGGCAGTGTCTGACAGCTCTTTCCACTGGCGTGAGAAAGCCAGCACTGGGAGGCGTAATAAGTCAAAGACCGGCTTGAATGCCTCCTGCATCGATGGAAGATGCACATCCTCGCTGAGGTCTGGGGATCTAGACCGGTCTGGACTTGACTGCACCGCCACTGGAGCGGGAGTCAATGGGACCTTGGAAGGATGTGGTTGTGGCTCGGCTTGTCCCACCACAGTCGTGGACGCTGCCAGCCTTTTAAGGTCCTGGTGAGGTGAACGGTCCCTCACCACCCTCTTCTTTTTTGCGGGCACTGGAGATGATGATCAGTGCTGCACGGAGGACAATTTTCTATGTCCCAATTCTCTCTAGTGCCAGGACTTAGAGGTCTCAGACTGGACCTCCTGTCTTGATAGCAGTGCCAGAGCACTGCGCACTGAGGATGAGGTACAGGACAAGTGCATAAACTTTCTGGAGTCTGTGCAGAGTTTAAACCCTGGGGATCCAGGCATGCCTCAGCGGGGCCACAAGTACGTTTGGGGGTGGGAAGCCACCCAACAACTAACACTAATTCTAAACTATGAGAGAGAACAATTATATACACTTAGATGAGACACTGCTAGGTTTGTTCCAAGAGCGAGCAAAGTTCCAGCTGGCTGTCACCGGCTGTAAGAAGGAACTGAGGGGGTGGAGGGTTGGCGGCCCCCTGTGTAGGGGGCCATGGAGGCACCACTCCAGGGAGTGCCAAGGCTGACCCTACGGACACTGCTAAGGGAAAATCTTCTGGCTGGCATGCACACAGCGCGCACACACCTGCTTGGAATGCACGTGAACAATCACTTGAAGAAGAATGAGGAGTTCATGGTGCAGAAGGGGGCTCAGCCTGGGGACTGGGATACTGGAGGGGGTGAGGGCTCCGGTTAGAGATGTGGGCTCTGGGGTGGGGCCCGAGATGAGGAGTTTGGGGTGCAGGAGGGGGCTCTGGGCTGAGGAAAGGGGTTAGGGTGTGGGAAGAGATATGAGCTCTGGGTTGGAGATGTGGATTCCAGGGTTGGGGTTCAGGAGGGTGCTCCAGGCTGGGGTGGAGGGGTTTGGAGGGTGGGAGGGGGATCAGGCCTGGGACAGGGGGTTGGGGTATGGGAGGAGGTCGGGGTGCAGGCTCTGGACAGCGCCTACCTCAGGCATCTCTGGAAAGCAGCAGCACGTCCCTTCTCAAGCTCCTATGCGGAGGCGCAGCCAGATGGCTCTGCATGTTGCCTCATCCACAGGCACTGAACCTGGAGCAGCAACATGTCCTTCCTCTGGCTACTATGTGGAGGCGCGGTGCTGTCCAGGCAACTCTGCACACTGCCCTGTCTGCAGGCACCACCTCTGCACCTGCCATTGGCCGCAGTTCCCAGCCAATGAGAGCTGCAGAGCTGGTGCTTGAGATGGATGCAGCGTGTTGATCCCCCTGGCTGCCCCTACGTGTAGGAGCTGGAGGGGGGATATGCCACTGCTTCCGGGAGCTGCACAAAGCATGGCACATGTGGAGTGAGGCAAGCCCCCGACCCTGCTCCCTGGCTGGAGTTCGAGGGCCAGACGTGGCCTGTAGTTTGCTCACCCGTCCTAGCTCAATGGACATCAGATGGAGTTTGGTTTTGGGACCTCTGTTATTCACCGATAGCTAAGTCAGTTTGCTTGTATTCACTGTCCCTTTTTGGGTGGAATGCCTCTTTTGCCTAGACGAAGCTCTGTATCACTTCACCTTGTCTACACTACCATGTGAGGTCAATCTAAGATACTCTACTTCAGCTACGTGAATAGCGTAGCTGAAGTTGATGTACTCAGATCTACTTACCGCGGTGTCTTCACTGTGGTAAGTCAACAGCTGACGCTCCCCTGTCAACTCTACATGCACTCCTCGTTCTGGTGGAGTACCAGAGCCGACAGGAGAGCATTCAGTGGTTGATTTATCGTGTCTATACTAGACACGATAAACCAACCCCCGCTGGATCGATTGCTGCTCACCGATCTGGCGGGTAGTGTAGACAAGCCCTTTGACTTAAACTTCTGGTACGCTCCACTGTTGATTTATTTATGCTAGGGTTGTCATGATATCCCACAGAGGCATGCTCCTTCCTCTGGTGACCCTAGAAATCCTAGAGGCCCAGATGGCCACTCATCTTTGGGAAGCTGATGCTCTGAAGACTTTTTCTGATCTTGTGTACTGTGGAGGGCCCTCATTCTTCAAGACTGGCATTCAAGGTGAAGAATCTGAGGGAGGATTTTACTACCATAAGGGCTTCATGTTTTCTCCAACTGAGGGATCGGATCACTACTGATGGTGTTTTTACTCTTCTTCACGTCTTTTTTGGGAATGATTCCAGGCTCACAAAAGGAATCCCTGAAACTCTGCCACATGCAGTCTTGTACGTGGAGTAACCTCTAAGCATGAAATCAGAACACCCAGGAATTGCAGATGAAGACAGATGGATGACAGTTGTGTGGAGATCAGTGTCTCGATCTTACTGTATGCTCCCTGTATTGAGAAGTCTCCGTGGACATCATAGTGGAGTAGTTTTTGGTTCAGGGACCTCTGGGTCATTTGATGTTCTGTATCTATCTCAACTCTTTCACAAATAATCCTTTAAGAAGGGAATTAAAAATTCCTCTGATCAGTAAAATGGGGTAACGATGGTTACCTCCTTTGCAAAGCACTTCAAGATCTACTGATGAAGAGCGCTAGGTATTAAATCATCACATATCTATATGCCAAAAGCATGGAGAGGGTCCTCCTAATCTTCCTGCAAGGTATCCTGGATTATGCTCTAAAAACACTAGTACAAAATGAAGCCCTGAACTACTCAAACTGGCTACTAACAATACCTTCATAAGCACCTTGGAGTACACAGATTAAAAGGTAAGGTTTTGTACTGATAGCAATGATTTCTGTAGGCAAAAGAAATTTCAGATAACAGGTCTAGACTGGACTATGAAAGGTAGCATCTGTCAGGTCCACAATCATTAGAAAGTCTACTGGAAAGACTGCAGTGATGGTGGAAGCTAAAGTCTCCAGGCTAAGTTTTGCTTTGTTCACTGATCTGATTGTTCAGCCTCTTGAGAAGCATGATGGTCTGAAAAATCCTTAACTGGTGAGGGGATGTTTTGGCATGGTGAGTCTCAGATGAAAGAGAGGACTGACCACCCTGAGATGTCTCCGGAGGAGTCTTGGCTGGTGTAGGGTGGGATGCTGAGTCCCCAACAGGCCTGGACTACAAGTCCCTTCCTGTGGGAAAGCAAGGGTGTATATACTGAGAAAAACTGGTAGAATGTTCCCCTTCTGTGTGTCCTAAGAGGGTTTCTTCATAGATGGAGCTCCTCTTGGCCTTTTACTTGCTTTATTTAACTTGCTGCACAATGGTGGGAAAGTAGGGAGAAACAGGAAGAAGCTTAACGGGTGATCACATTCAGGGCTCAGAGCTCTAGAAATTTTGATTCCCTAATCGGGGGTGGGGTGGGAATGTTCGGGAAGTCTGCGCTTGCTGCTACTGGAAAAAAGCTCTAAAAGCACTGGGATAGCTAAAGTGGGAGTACTGAGCCACTGTTCTGTTTGAGCTGCCAGCCAGAAAATCTGGTGCCTGGTGGAAGGTGTGTGGCCACATATGAACTGCCATTAGTACCTACAGGAAGAGGTACAAGTGTCTCAGACAAAGAAGTGAAAATTTTTACTAGAAAAATGTAATGAGACTGAAGGCAATATTAAGAAATCTGAATGCATTGACATGAAATAAAAACATTGCAAGAACTGGGAAAGAAGCGTTTCAACTGGGACAATTAAGAAGCTAAAGTTTTAGAACATGTATCATATGGGTGTGACTTGTTCTTTGCCTAAACAAATTACTCTGCACCAACTTAGTGTTAATTGTTAGACTTCTATAACACCATGCATAATTTGCTCTGCATCTTGGAAAAAGGTTTCAGAAGCACCCAAGTGACTTCGGATCCTAAGGCCCAGTTTCAAAAGTGACTTTAGCTCTTAAGTGCCTTAGAAACTGGGGCTTATGGTCTTAAGTCAGTAAAGGCATTTTTGAAAAGTTTACTCTAAGTCTATTTGGAAGCTATGGCTGACTACTTGATGAGTGGAGTGTCAACAAGGTAAGTGACAACACTGCTGTGTGATTTTCACTGGTTGCCATTCAATTTCTGGGTGGAAACTGAAGTATTGATTTTGCCTATAAAGCTCTAAATGTTCCAGGACTGGTCTTGATAGACTGCGTCCTTCCTTGTTCTGTACTGCCAGAGTGGAGATCTGCACAGGCATCTGAGCAGTAGTGCTCTTCAGTTATGTATGGGAAGGAGCTGCCAACTAATTTTTTTTCCTGTAAAACCCCCTTGACTTGGTAATTCATTCCTTCTCTTGATGCAAAATAGCCTAAATCTACTACCACCTAGGTATGCTGCAAGGCTCACCTGTCTTTTAGGCAAGGTAGGAGAGCAGAGGGAATAAGGTAGATACTGAGATGGAATGGGTTACTGATTTACTTACTATATTACTTGGTTATGACTGGATTTTGTTATAGGATGTAGGTGGCTTATATAGTATAATTATGTGATTTTAAGTGATGAAAGATCACCTAGGCCAGGGTTTTCAAGAGTGGCTAAGACTGAGGGTTTCTCAGTTTTGGAGAGTTCAAACTAAGATACATTAAGGAGCTGATTTTCAGAAGGTGGGTGTTCAGATCTCAAGCTGAATATACCAGATCACTAGCGACTGTAGAAAATTCTGGCTGTACAGCTCTGGATAGATGCCCATTCTGGGGCGGTCTTGGGGGTGGGGATGAAGAAAAAGGGGCAGAATCAATGCAGTCTAGAGAACTCAGATACTTTGTCTCCCCTTAAAATTGAGATGTAGTCTAAAATTTCAACACACTTTTAAAATCTGAGCTATAAAGCAAAATGAAATCCAGCCTCATCATAAGAGTTCTGGGCTTGTTGGGTATCCTGTGAAAATTATACATGTATTAATGTCCGTGACAGGATAACCACAACTAAACATTTCCACTTAAGTAAAACTCCTACATTCTGAACTAAAGCAATTTAGAAAAATTATTGCCAGTTATTAAAATATTAGTTCTGAGGTATACAGTCTCAGTTTTATGATTAAACACAGCACTCAGTCATCATATAGCTTTTCATTTAGATAATGAAAATTGACAGCATTTCCTCTTACCTCTTGAATAAGAGCATTATGTCGCAGCACTTTACGTGCTTTCATGATACGGACTATAGCAGCTTGAAGGTACATTTTCCTGTCTTCATCTACAGCACTTCTGGTCTGCTCCATCTCCTGAAATATGGGAAAAATGGTGATGCTGCAAACACACTAGGATCAATAAACATTCAGAAAACACCTACAATGCTTCTGATTTTGCTAAAGGAAAAAAAAAAGTCAAATTTTAACAATGAAAGTTAGTTAAATCTCAATTTTAGAGCTTCTGGGCAAGATTTTTGTCTACGATTACAGCATACGAAATGCAAGTTGGGGTGGGGATGCGGAGGAGAGGGGTGTTCTAAAGTAGTCTAAAGCTTACTTTTTGCATTGGCTTGATCTCAGTGAAGTTAATGTGCAACATCAGTCTCTCTGCGCAGTTAGGGCTGTCTCAAGATTGCTGTAATTTACAATGACTGCTTGTGACACTGTGTACCTCATAGCAACACCCTGGAACCCCCATATTCACCTCTGTCATAGAATTATGATATGTTTTGTAAAAAGCATGCCTTGTGAGGTATCATTTTAAAAGTCTTGATCTGTTGAACATTAATATCCTGTTGGATTGTATGTGTTATCATTGTATGCGAAGTTATGAAGGTTTGCTGTGTGTGTGTTACTGAAATACGTTGTGGAACACCCACAACCAATCTTTCAGGTAAAACAATGCAGTAGTCAGACAGCCGTTCATGGGTGTTGATGAGCCATTAAGGAAAGAATCCCAGAAATTATACACATATGTAGACATCTCAGAAGGAGCATGTATACAACAGAGACTGCTTGACCAATGGGAATTGGCTGTTACCCACACGTCACAGCAAAAAATCTTTCCAGCAAGTTGAAAGAAACTATAGAAGAGGGGAAGTGACATCATAACTTGGCCTCACTCCCTCCACAACTCAACATCTGGAAACACATCTGGAGAACAAAGACGTTGAACTTGGGGAGGGTGGTCCTAGCCCTTGTATTGAGGATCTATAAGCTGCTTGTACCATCTTTCAGGATGAGACACTGCTTGATTCAAATCCTGTTTAGTTTGTAGAACTTAAGACTGCGAATTTAACCCACTCTGATCTATATGCCTGCTACTTATAATCATTTAAAATCTTTCTTTCTGTAGTTAATAAACCTGTTTTATATTTTACCTAAACCAGTGTGTTTCGGCTGAACTGTGTGGGACATCTGCTGAGATTACAAAGGCTGGTGCACATCCATTTTCCCTTGCAAAAGTGGTGAACTGGATAATAAATCTGCACTGGTCAGACGCCTGACCATTGTAAGACAGTGCAGTTCTGGGGTGCAAGACAGGAGAGCTGAGGGGAACTGGCTGGAGCCTCTCTATTGTTGGTTCATGAGTGGCTAGGAAAATATTCATGTAACTCAGCTGGGTGTGTCCCTGCCTGTGGATGTCTGTGTAAATGTAGTACCTGCCAGAGGTTCGTGGCTTGACAGCATCACAGAGTGAGAGGGAGCCCAGGTTGCTGGAACAAAGGGCTCAGCAGTCCCACAGTCCAAGTTGCACCTCGGGGACCCTGTCACACTGCTAACAACCCTAAGCAGCCAAAACCAGAGCTAAGGATCAGTATCAGAGTGTTCTGTCCAAACCCCCTTTCCCTGATACATGAACAGCAGGGAAAGAGAGCAGTGTTAGAGTCTCTGTAGCCCATAACTGCCACCAGCAGATCCCTCTGGAGCTAGGTATTTTAGCTTCAGGAACAGATTGTACAGGTACTGCAGCCTGATCTACAAAAAGCATGATATAAACACACAATTATAACTCTGCATATTTGCAGTTCTGCTCACTTTTAAAACTATAAACCTCTCCTAAAATTCTACAAATCCCTTTCTTAAATGTAAATCCTTTTGAATTAGCATTCTCTGGGTACGTCTTCACTACCGGCCGTATTGGTGGGTAGCAATTGATCCCCGAACGAGCTCCTGTCGACTCCGGAACTCCACCAACGCGAACAGTGGTAGTGGAGTCAATGGGGAGCAGCGGATGTCGATCCTGCGCCATGAGGATGGTAGGTAACTCGATCTAAGATACTTCGACTTCAGCTACGCTATTCATGTAGCTGAAGTTGCGTATCTTAGATCGATTTCCCCCCAGTGTAGATCAGCCCTCTAATGAGAAATCGTTTTAAAAAAAACTGTCCCAATCTATACTAACGGCTTATTATTCCCCCACATACATAGGCAGAAACGCTTACCGTTTCAGTCAGATTAGAATCTATAAATTATGATTCATGTGATCAGTGTTTTATATAACAAAGGCAGATGCTCCTGCTTGGAGGACCTTAATTAGTTCAGGCAGATAAGACAGTTTATCATGAAGTGGTGAAGATGTCTGAAGAGATCAGTGCAAAAAGGCTCCATAAAAGAGGTGTGTTTTCAGGAGGAAGATGTTCTTGAAAGATGAAAGGAAAGTTGCCTGGTGTCTGAGATGAGGGAATTTCAAAGCACAAGAGGTGCCATGGAAGAAGGTGAAAATCTGAGAATGAGATAAGAGTGCAAGGGTAGCTTCAGAAAGGCTTAAAGTGGAAGGATAAAGGAGGAGAAAAAGAGCACATATAAAGGAGCACGACAGCTGAAATAGATCCTGAAAGTGAGGCCATGGGGCCTGGACTTCATGCAAAAGGCAAGACAGCTAGAGATGAATAAAGGTAAAGATCCTGGTAGAGGGAAAAAGAATATACTATGGTTTCAAGATGTTATGCTCAGTAAAGGAAACAAAATTACATGTAATCCTATTTCCATTTTTATACAGATGTGACTGCAGCTGGCTAAGTTTTAACAACAACCTTGAGATGACAAAAAAATGAAGAATCTAGCAGTCTTACTAAAGAATGGTTCTTTAAAAGATTTTTCATAGAAACTCTGAAAGCTGGCAAGTGAAGCCCAAATATGAACCACACAGAGGCCTTGAGTGGAAACATGAAGTTGCTACAGCATTAGCCGAGTATACTTTAAACAGAAAGGGAAACAATCAATTCAGCCTCTGATGGGATTCTTCTAATTCAGCATCCATCTTTCAGGAGATAGATACTGGGCTAGATGAATCATAGAATATCAGGGTTGGAAGGGACCTCAGGAGGTCATCAAGACCAACCTCCTGCTCAAAGCAGGACCAATCTCCAACTAAATCCCCAAATCCTTACATGGCTGCCTCAAGGATTGAGCTCGCAACCCTAGGTTTAGCAGGCCAATGCTCAAACCACTGAGCTATCCCTCCCCCACCATGAACCATTGGTCTGACCCTGTATGGATGTTCTTATGTTATATTCACCTTGATAACAAGCATATAGACACACACCTATCAAAAATATTGCAAAAATTTTGAATTTTGAATGGGCTTTTCTAAAGGCTCTACATGCAAAGCTTCATATACTCAGAAGCAAATGGCAACTGAACAGGGTCTGTAACAAGATCTGTGGATTCTCTTATACTGACAGACTGGGATTTCTGTAACAGTTTCATTTAAATTTAAAAATATATTTTAATAAATAAGAATATGAATATAAAAATAAATACTGCAGCACATATAGTAATTGCATATTGTTTCTGTATTATCTATTTCCAGTGTGTCTTAGATTTCTGTATTAACAATGCAACAACACTGAAGAAGTTAGCAAGGGAAAAAGATATGCTGGAACTGTTAAATCTTTGGACATTTTAGGAGGTGTGGAAATCAAACTGAAATTGTGGGATAAACACATTAGCTGCACATTTCTACAAGAGTGATCAGCAGACAAGTAGCAGACACTATAAAACACCAACATTTTTATCTTGAGAGTTGAAACATACTGAAATGAATAGAATAGTTCACACCTCTCATAACTATTGTTCCATGCTGTTCACTCAAGACAACATCACACAGTATACTAGTTCACACCTAGCTCACAATTTCAAGCTTAATCTTCAGAGCCATGACGGTCAAAAGCAATTTAAAAAAAAATAAAGTTTACATTCTGGAGTACAATTCTGTGACAAGGAGCAGAGGGATTAGATTCTGCATCCGAAACCCATCTTCACAGTTCTGTAGTTTAGATAGTTTCAAGAATGGTTTGAAACATAAAACATTCAGTCTGATAAAAACAGGCACTTTTGAAATCTTCAGTGAAAGTCCATATTATCTCCCTTTTCTAGCAGTACTAAAGGTAAGGAAAGACATTCTGATACAGGTTTCTGAGTTCTGATGATTTAAAAAGGGCCAAACTGAGTAATCCTTTCAGGGCTGTGACTAGGTTCTAAGATATTTTTGTTTAAAAAGCACTAACATAAAATCTCTGCCTTAGTGAACATGAAATGCTAACATCAGAGCTAAGTGTATCCTCATGCTCACAACTTCAAATTTGATTATACACCTGCACCGTGATATAATGTGACCCGATATAACATGAATTCGGATATAATGCAGTAAAGCAGTCTGGCCGGGGGGGGAAGCTGCACTCTGGCAGGTCAAAGCAAGTTTGATATAACGTGGTTTCACCTATAATGCAGTAAGATTTTTTGGCTCCCAAGGACAGCATTATATTGGGGTAGAGGTGTATACAGAACTCAAAATAGCAGAGATTTCACAATTTCTTGGGTTCGTTCTTTCTAACAAAGCCACATATCCTACCATTTATTATAATATATTGCATTCCAAGTAGTGAATGCTACCTTTAATGAAGACAAACAAGTTAAAGGTATTTAACAACAACAAACATGTTACAGTATTAGTCTGTATAACTATAGATTTCTTTCATTAATATAAGGGATATAGATACACTCCAATAGTTGAGAAACGGAAAAACATTAGCATAGAATTCATACTTTAGTTCCAAGTTCTTCAAAAGACAAAAACCTTCCACAATTTATGTCTTGAATCATGACTAGATAATAAGGATAGGTTTCATTAAATGCCTCTTGTCTATCTATTATTGGTGAATTTAAAATTTAGCTCTAGTCAAGTTATGGATTGACTAAAGATCACAAAGACCTACTGATATATTCTAGACAAACAATCTCCCTTTTCCATCTGTAAATAAGGACAATTGTGGCAACTGAGGGACTTTGGAGAATGTTAACTAGCAAGTTTTCTCAGAAGGAGCAAAGAGGTGCAGCCTTTTTGGTTTGTCAACACTATCTGGGTATATACAATATTTGAGTCTAGGGAATAAGATGGCTCTTGCATAAGGCTAGGATATTTTTATTAGCAGTATCTGAATTAGCTAACGTGGAAAAGAGTTCTGTGGCACATTATAGACCAGGGGTTGGCAACCTTTCACAATTGGTGTGCCGAGTCTTCATTTATTCACTCTAACTTAAGGTTTTGCGTACCGGTAATACATTTTAATGTTTTTTAGAAGGTCTCTCTCTATAAGTGTGTGTGTATATATATATATACACACACACACACTTATAGAGAGAGACCTTCTAAAAAAGGCGCGCACACACACACACACACTTACAGAGAGAGACCTTCTAAAAGGCGGCATATACCAAGGTGATGCACTGTCCCCGCTGCTGTTCTGCATAGGCTTAAACCCCCTCAGCAAGATAATCACAAGGACTGGATACAGTACAAGTTCAGGAGTGGAACTACCATCAGCCACCTCCTCTACATGGATGACATCAAGCCGTATGCTAAGAATGAACGAGACATCGACTCGCTAATCCACCTGACGCGCATCTACAGTGAGGATATCGGGATGTCATTCGGACTGGAGAAGTGTGGCCGATGGTAGTGAAGAGAGGGAAGGTAACAAGACTGATGGGTGGAACTACCAGCAGGCCACATAGCAGAATACATACCAGCTACACAGTCACAGTCCCACAGTCACATGGAAACCACGATGAGAGGCAAGGAAGACAGCAACATCCAAGTATCACCAAAGGATAAACAGGTCCTGAAGAGCCAGCTCAGTGGGAAACAAGATCCACGCCATCAACAGATACGCCCTGCCCGTCATCAGATACCTGCGGTACAGTGAGCTGGCCAAAGGAGGATATGGAGCTGCCGATGTGAAAGATCCGGAAGCTCCTCACAATGCCACCCCAAGCCAACACCCAGAGACTGTATACCAGCCGGAAAGAAGCAGGCGGGGCTTGATGAGCGTCAAAGCCACTGTCCTGGATGAAACCCGGAACATCCGGAGTACATCCGTAAGATTGCCCCCAAAGATGAGCTGCGATGAGAGAATGCCTGAGCAGCAGCAGACATGGGAGGAAGACCAAGCAGAAGTGCCATGGCAAGACAAGACCCTGCATGGAATGTACCATCGACAGATAGCTGAGGTGGCTGACACTGGAAATCCTACCAGTGCCTGGAAAGGGCTGGACTAAAAGACAGCTCTGAGGCACTGATCATAGCAGCACAGGAACAGGCACTGAGCACCAACCATTGAAGCAGGCGCTCTACCACACTAGAGAGGACCCAAGTGCAGACTGTGCAGAGAGGCCTCAGAACAGTCCAAACATAGTGGCAGGATGTAAGATGCAGGCAGAACGGCATACACTGAACGCGCACAACCAAGTGGCTGGGCATTGTGTTACAGGAACATCTGCACAGCGTACGGGCTAGACCCTCCAAGACCAGATGGGAGATACCACAGAAGGGTGTGAGAAATAGCAGAGCTAAGATTCTGTGGGACTTCCAGATCCAGACGGACAGGCAGATACTGGCCAATCAACCAGACATCGTGGTAATAGACAAGGACCAGAAGACAGCGTGGTGATAGATATAGCAGTGCAAGTGACAGCAACATCAGGAAGAAGGAATATGAGCAGCTGGAGAAGTACCAGGGCCTGAAAGAGGAACTCGAGAGGATGTGGAAAGTGAAGGCCAAAGTGTTCCCAGTGGTGGTAGGAGCACTCGGCTGTGACTCCTAAGCTGGTGAGTGGCTCCAACAGATCCAGGAACCAACATCAGAGCTCTCTGTCCAGAGAGTGCAGCTAAGATACTGCGCAGAACCTCAAACTCCAGGCCTCTGATAGAGGACCCGAGGCTGAGGAAGACACATACCACCCATAGGGGTGGAGGGAATTTTTTATATTTTTTTATATATAAAAACTGGATAGCGTAGTGGTTAAGAGCGCCGCCCTTTGATACGGGAGACCCCCTTTGATACAAGAGACCGGGGTCAAATCCCGGTTGGTACCCAACTTTCCAGTAGGGGTCCTTGGGCAAAAGCCCCTAACGCTTCACCTGCCTGCCTCAAATATGAGAGTGACACGAACTAGAGAGTCATGCCAGCCGCGGACGTCGCCCGGATTAACAAGTCTGCGGCCAGATGTTGAGGAACCAGGACAATCTGACGGTAAGTGGCTACTGGAACAAAACCATTCATGGATGAGAGAAGAGAACCTGGAATTGATGGAATGCTACCTACAAACAGTAGACCTAATGAGAGGGATATATGAAACGTATGAGGGGACTGTGATTGACAAAAACCTACATCCACACTTACTGAGAAACAGCTAGTTACCCAATGCTTCAACATTAGTAAAGAGGAAGCTGCTCTCACAGCTTGAGATAGACCAACTCCACATTACATCCCAGACTCAAGAAACCTGGAAGACAAGTGGATGTGCAACCCACACCGAAGCTGAAACTTCACTCCACCCTCTCCATTGCAGAGCACAGCAGCTGATATGAGCATAAGATCATGGAGAAACATAGCTACAGTCAATCCTGCGAGACCGATTACCAAGGCTCAGTGGAGAAGTACCATCAGATAGTATGTTAGAAGATGCCAATAGAGCCCTCATGACAACCC
>NC_133770.1:29992382-30075676 GCF_003597395.2 Chelonoidis abingdonii | reverse complement strand
CGCGCATCTACAGTGAGGATATCGGATGTCATTCGGACTGGAGAAGTGTGGCGGGATCCCACCCCCTATCCAACCCACCCTGCTCCCTGTCCCGACTGTCCCCACCCCTTATCCACCCCCCCACCCAGACCCAGACCCCTTACCTTGAGGCTCCATGCAGAGCCAGATACATTACCCCGTGGGAGCGCACAGCCCCGCCTCTCAGAGTGCTGTGCATGCAACGGCAGGGCTCCAGGGGAGGGGAGAAGGCGGGAGAGGGGCCGGTGGCTTGCTGCACTCAGCCCGGTGCTCCAGCCTGGGACCGCGGACCCCGTGGCTTGCCGAGCCGGGCAGGATTTTTAATGGCATGCGGAGTTCCAGCAGGCAGCCGCGTGCCATTAAAAATTGGCTTGCGTGCTGTCTTTGGCACGCATGCCATAGGTTGCCAACCCGTTATAGGCTAACATACATATTGGAGCATGAACTTTCGTGGGTGAATACAAAAGCCCATGCTCCAATACATTTGTTAGTCTATAAGGTGCCACAGGACTCTTTGTCACTTTTACAGATCCAGACTAACACAGCTACCCCTCTGATCATTGTTAAGGAAATAAAACATGTCATGGAGTGTATTAATGGGCTAATGGTGCTTCCTTTAGGTGGACTGTGAGACCTGAATACTTTCAATCAATCACCTGAGAAGTGCACTTATCGCTTACTAATGCACATCTTATGAGAACTTATTCATATCAGAACATGGCTCATGATTCTAAAATCAACTTCTAGGGTAATTGTTTCCACCAGAAAAAACAGTCCCTGGTAAAGAAAAAGCAACAACAGGGGAAAGTTTATACTGAGTTTTTTGTTTTTTTTTTTTTAACAACACTATCTTAAAAATGTTTTATTGATACTTGAATTTTTTAAAAAAATTCTCTTTCCTTCTTTGGTCTTGGGACTCAGAACCTCCCCTCCCTTCTCCCATTGTCCATGAACCCAGCTGCCCTTTGCAATAACCATGTTAGACTTTCAGTTTGTACTGAAAATAATAAATTGGGATTCCAAATTAGTTTTTTTTCCCCAATAGTAAGTGGTCCTCTGGCCACAAAGTGCTGATGAAAGGGCAGTCAGTTCCACAGGGGACAAGAGGAAGTTTCCCCTCCCTTCACATTTTCTGCCCCAAGCTCTTCTGCCAGCCCGTCATCCTTCTTTTCCTCGGTAAAGCCTCATGTCCACACAAACCTTGCCCTGGTGTAATTAATATATTTTTAATGGATTTTGTTTAAACCCCTTTGTAGATGCACTTGCATCTGTTTACACCAAACTTGCATTAATTTAGATAAAGTCAGCTTTAAATAACACTTTTATTAAACTGTTGACTTTTATAGATATTGAAAAATACTTGCCTGTGGTGTGTCCTTCTGCATTGATGTGGTAATTTTAAATTTTGTTCGTTTACTGCTGAAGTTCAGATTTAATGAAAAAGTAGACTCTGCTTCTATATCTTCCTGCAATATAAAAAAGCATTTGTGTATTTTAACATTCATAAATGTTGCCAAAAAGCATAAGCAGCATACACATTTTTTAAGGACAGCTAACAATTTATGGAGAAAATTAACACACCTAAATAGGACTCTCATATGCACGGTCAGAAGTCTATAGCATCTTATTAAAGTTTTGGAATTCTAAAGATCCATTTAAACAAGTTCAACTTTTCTCATGCTACAGTTTATTTGGGCTGGAAAGTCACCTTATTTTAGAACCAAAATAAATAGAAAGAACACTACCATATGTAAAAACAGTGTTAATCAGTTCAAACAATGAAAGTAATTTTTTTCTATTACTGAAGCTACTTCTTTTAGTATTTCTAAAATACAATTTGGAGAGCTTTTTTGAGAACACAAAGTGCATTTAAGCCAAAGAGGAGACTAGGATTTCCATTTATCTACAGAAGAGTTTTCGGGAGATAGCTGCATTTTCCAGTCATTCTATATATTGTATGGTTTGCTTGCATAACAAAGAAATTCCAACACCTAGAACATTTTCATAGTTGTAGTGTACATAGGGATCCAACCATGGGTTCTCTCATCATTCTAACCCTAGCCCTTTCCAAAAAACATATGTGTTTCCATCCCCTCCAGGCCGGACTGCCATGCTAGCTGTTCACTGTGCTCTGAAGACGATGTCTCTCTAAACCAGACAGCAGGATGACATGTAGCATAAGCACATATCTTCTTTACCAGTTTCCAGTCAAGTAATCTGTACAAGCACTACTAATTCTCCAACCACAGGAAAAAGGCAAGTTACTGGGCTCCTTCACTGAGTACTTTGGAATACTGCCTAGCCACTGGCTGGCTCACATGCTTAGGTAGCAACTTTAATTTCACATTCTACAAGAAATCTAGATTATTAAATTAATATTTTTTGCCACTTAGGCACAGTGTTGGAAATATATTAAAGGTTAAGGAGCAGCAGTTACAAGCAATATAGCATATCAAAAACTAAACAGTTTAAGCACAATAATGCTAAGTTTAAATCAGAACAAAAACATAATTTAGGTCAAACAGCCACTAGGAAGAAAATTAGACTGAACCAGTGAATCTATCACCAAGGGGGGGAAGTTAATTTCCCAGCTTCTTGAACTTCAACAGAAAGGAAGTATGGTATGTAACATACGTTGTGCTTTGCATTTTCTTTCTTAGCTGCTGTGTGGTTCAGATATTGGTAAACTACTTGCAAAATAGAAGTAAGTAAGTGCATTTCACTGTTTCAGCACCCTGGAGTTCACCGACATTTGTAATAATAAGTAAGCTGATTTAATGTGCACAGCTCAGCTCTCTCTTTGTTTGGTGGCGTGAAAGGAAGACATAATTAGTACAGGTATTTTAATACATGAACCCTCTAGCTAAAGGACAGATGCATATGAAAGTAAACATAACCAGGAAGAAAAATTACAAAGCTATTGTATTCTCCTTCCAGTCAGAAGTGATGTTAAAAAGATATCTTTTTAGTTAGTGGGGATAAAGTATCAATCTGAGGCTCCAGAAACAGGATATTATGAAAAGTATTATACATGAAAATTAGAGATAGAAAAGACAGATTAGATCAGGGATTCTCAACCTTTTTCTTTCTGAGGCTCCCCCAACATGCTATAAAAACTCCACGGCCCACCTGTGCCACAACAACTTGTTTTCTGCATATAAAAGCCAGGACTGGCATTAGGGGATAGCAAGCAGCGCAACTGCCTGGGGCACGCAGGAAGCTAGGTTGCTCAGGCTTTGGCTTCAGTCTCAGGTGAAAGAAAGGGCTCAGATCCCCATGCAGTGGGACTTCAGCTTTCTGCCCTGGGGCCCAGCGAGTCTAACACTGGCCCTGCTTGGTGATCTCTCTGAAACCTGCTCCCCCCAGGGGTCCCCAGACCTCTGGTTGAGAACCGCTGCATTATATGATCTTGTCTAGCACCTGTAAGGCTAGAACACTCCCCTGACAGAATATTTATCAGATAGCAAATATAGCATTTCTATCATATATGCTACCTATTTTTTGCAAGCCTTTGGTACCTCCAACAAAAAACATTTTTTATTTCACGGACTACTTTATTCTAAAGGTATGTCTACACTACGAAATTAGGTCGATTTTATAGAATTCGATTTTTTAGAATTCGATTTTATACAGTCTATTGCGTACGTCCACAGTAAGTGTATTAAGCTGGTGGAGTGCATCCTCACTAGCATTGATTTACAGAGTGGTGCACTGTGGGTATCTATCCCACAGTGCCCGCAGTCTCTGCTGCTCATCGGAATTCTAGGTTAAGCTCCCAATGCCTAATGGGGGCAAAAACTTTGTCGCGGCTGGTTTTGGGGACATGTCTTCAGCCCGCCCCCCCACCTTCCGTGAAAGCAACGGCAGATAATCGTTTTGCGCCTTTTTTCCTGGGTCCTGTCTGACGGACCAGCTCAACCCGCTGCCTGCCTGGATAATCTGAACCCCAAGCAGGCAGTGGGCTGAGCGCTGCCATCAGTCTGGGGCTCCATCTGCCGGCTCCTGCCAGCCGGGATCCTGCTCAGACTCGTTCAGCTGGCAGACTTTGGTGAGGTCGATCAGGGGTGCCTGGACAGACATGGCTATCCTTCCATTCAGTGCTCTAAGAGGAGTGACTCCAGGTCATTTTCTTCTTTAAGTTTCGTCTCATGGAGATTCAGTCTTCCCTGGAATATCATGCAAGCTGGAGGCTTCTGCCTCAGGCTGCTCTCCCAGCTGGCAGTAAAGCATGGTCGCACCTACCCCAGCCTGCCCCTTGCTCCCGTGCCACATGAAGCCTGGACAGTAGTAAGGAGCAGTTCAACTTGTGGAATGACAAATCCAGAATGAAGGATTGCATTCTGTGGGCCATGTTAAGATTGTTTCAGAGTCTTAGATAGCATTTAGTCCCTATAAAAGGTTTCATAAAAATTTCCCCCCCGCCCCTAACAAAAATGTTAATTTATCAGAGCAGCTGATAGGGTAAGGAACCCAGGACTATAACTTAGAGAGAGCTTCCATATTATTTAACTCATAATTGACTGAATTCAAAGTAAAATTTCACAGTACAGTCTGTTCTAAGGCTAAAAATGCAGGAGGGGAGTCAGAAAAAGGAACAGTGACCTGTTTCTGCCCAGTTTCAAACTGGGAATGTTTCGCATGTTAGGTGAACGTGATAACCACTACACAATGGGGCTTCTCTTTTTTTGCCACAGACTTTGCCAAATGCACAGGAACGTTTTTTCTAGCTACAGAAGTTACCTAATACAATGTCTATATCTATGGCCTTCCTGCTCACAAAGCGGTCATGCTCCCACCCAAGGCTGACACGGCACGTCGTGCACGTGACACAGCAATCTGGCTCGGGCAGGATCACTAGCGAGGCATGATATTTTTGCTGTTAAGCAAACACAGCAATTCTTTCCTGGCCTCTGCCACTGAATGCCTCCATGCATTTCGCTGTGCCCTATCAGTGTGAAAGGACTGCATGAGCTCCAAAAACATGTTCTGGAGAGTGCGTTTTTTTCACCTTCTAATCTTCAATAACCTCAGGGACGGAGATGAAAGAGGGAGTGTAGAAACATTCTGGGGGGACTGCATTGTCACCTGTGCTGCTGAGTTTGCCACGCTGGCCAAACAGGAAATTAAATTCAAAAGTTCCTGGGGCTTTTCTTGTGTACCTGGCTAGTGCATCTGAGTTCAAAATACTGTCGAAAGCAGTCAAAATGGAGCACTCTGGGATAGCTCCTGGAGGCCAATACCGTCGAACTGCATCCACACTACCCCAAATCAGACACGGCGATGTTGATTTCAGTGCTAATCCGCTCGTCGGGGAGGAGTACAGAAATCGATTTTAAGAGCCCTTTAAGTTGACAAAAATGGCTTGGTCGTGTGGACGGGTGCAGGGTTAAATCAATCTAACGCTGCTAAATTTGACCTAAACTCGTAATATAGACCAGGGCTAAGACTTTAAGAAACCATACTGAACAAATAGTTTGGTCCCAGCATCTGGTCAGTGCCTTTGCACTGTCTCCATCCCAGGCCACTGCAATGCTTCTTTACTCCAAAATCAGCCTGGCTCTAGTGGAGCTATGCTTACTGAGTTTTCACTGATAGTTATTGCCTCTGAAGCCATAAAGGGAAGGTTTTGCGCACAAAAGGGGCTCAGCAGAAAAGATAATACTGCCTCAGCTGTATTACCTTTCCAGCAGACTCTGCTGGCATACAGCCTAGTGTGAGGAATTTGGATAGCATGTCTGTTTGTCTATCTTCCCCACTAGTTATTCTATCCAGAGGTGGCTGCTCATGCCCTCCCCACAGGGATCTGAGAACAGGCATAGGGGACAATAACATGGATATAAATGAAGGGCAAGCACTTTTTTTTTTTTTTTTTTTTTGAACAAAACAAACATCATGAGAAGACAGAAACAAACCATGACTGGAAATGTTACACATTCTCCTTGTGACATTACAACATACCTTGTCTAAGTCATGGTTGATCATTTTGACATCAAGTAACGATTTGATGGTTTTTGTAAGTTCCTTCTCATTCATCTGTGTGCTATCCTGAAGCTCTTTATAACTGACAGTTTCACTGTTGTTGAAGGCCAGCAGTACTGCCATTTGGTATGTTGTGACCATGGCTACATAAGGTTTACACAAATAGTTCATTTTTACTTCACCTGTAGTAGTAGTAATAACAACAACAGTTTCATAAACTGGTATAATAAGTTCACAATTGTGTTGCAAAATCATACAAGATTTGGTTATTAAAAGCTGTATGTCCAGTCCTGGACACACACGGAGAGGTGCCCCTCCATGGCGCAGCCCAGCCGGAGCTGCAGCGGCCAGGGAGAGGCATCTCTCAGCTTGCCCCGAGCTGCTGCAGTGAGAGAGGGCTGGAGTGAGTCTTCTCTCCCCACTGCAACCCCGAGGCAGCCTGTAGCGCAACCCCCTCCTCTCCCGCCCCACCCTAGAGCCATCACTCCCGCACCTGAACCCTCTGCCCCAGCCCTGAGCCCCCTCCTGCATCCCAAACTCCTCGGCCCCACATCACTTCCATATTGGTGCACATAACAAAATTCATTCCGCACATGGACATAAAAATTAGAGAGAACACTGTTAATAAGAATAATTTTCTTTTTTTCTTTTTCTTTTTTTTTTTTAATGGCTTCCTCCTAGTTGTGAATCACAGAGCTGAACCTCATGCAACAGGCAAAGGAAGCCAATTTATTACTAATTTTTTTTAAATGGTAGCTGGCAATTTAACTTAAACTGGTCTCACTTAAAATGTGTGTACTCATGTTAAGCAAAAAGATCACCCAAGTAGTATAGAGCACTTAGCTGGTTGAAGATCAGCTCATTGGTTAATAACCCAGAAGTTCTCCCATGGTCTTTTAAAGCCTACAATGTACATCAAATTTTTTAAAACCAATAATTGGCTGTAATTAGTTATATGCATAAAATGGAGATTATAAAAGATTAATTAAGAAATGGTACTTGAGATAAGGGCAAAACCATGTTAATATAACTATGAATGTAAAAAAATGGCCAAATTATAAAAAACTTTGTTCCAAATTAGAAAGGAGCTTAGGTAAATGTAGAACAGAAAATTATTTATTGTCTGTTACGTGAAGCATGTGCTATTTTGTAAGTTTTCAATACACCAGAAATATGCATTTATTTTACCTGTACAAAGATAATGTAACCAAGTAAGCTTCCTCCCACTGAAGTGCTGACTGTAAAATAATTCAAACTGTAAAACAAAAGTCATCTTCAGTTAAATTACTTTTAACTATTTATAGCCTTAATAATTCATTGTCACATTACTACTATAGTTAGTAGAAAAGAAATACTAATTTAATAGTCAGCATTTTGTCCTACACATTTAAAAATACTACACAGTATTTCTTAATATATTTACAAGGTGTAAGTTGAAAAATTTGAGCTTTTAGTTTTGACTAAGATGTCTTAGCCAAACATGTTTAAATCTACATATTATATTTTGAAACCTAAGGCTTGAGAGGCTGAATGTGTCAGAGATGACACTAAGAAATCAACATATGAATGATCAATGCTGTAGCGCAGTATTGTTCAAATACAAGTGCTGTCAATATTGATCCCAAAAGAATAATTGATAAAATGTGTATAACAATTATAATATTTACTATTATAGTATTAGGTATTAAAATTGCATTACCACTATTGCTGTTGTTACATTGTCACTTCTATCATCATACGCACAGTACAATTATGTTTGTAACCTTTCCTTCGATGCAATCGTAATCCTTCATACACTAATTTTGATTCACTGTTCAATCAAATTAGAAAACCCACTTCATCTGTTTTGATATAATTTAGCTAGATCTACATATTTTGATGGATGTTGCTATTAAAGCAAATCATATATAATGATTACATACTATGATATATACACATTATTTACGGTGCTGCACAAATATGGAAACAATCTAGATTAACCTCTCTCAGAATAACTTGCATCAATAAAGAAACGTAAAAGATAATTCAGGAAATGGACTATAACATCATGTACTAACCTGACTGTTTACTCATAATAAACGATTTAATAAACTACATTAATGTTTTAAATTTCTCAGGTATGAAAATATGAATAAACAAGGGATTTTCAACACTAATTAAGAAGTCTGGAAATGCAGATAATCAAGAAAGTTCCATACAATTAATTTAATTTATTTTACATTAAATGTATTCTAATTTCAGAAATTTATTGTACACGACAAATATGTACCCATTTTTATGTTACCTATTTCCTCCATACATATTTATGTTAATAAATTAAAGGAAGTGGGTGCTTAAAGAAGAGTTATTGTTAGAAAGACCTCAAAAAGCAGCTTTTATTTAATTCCCCAACATCAGGGTGATGACTTCTCAGAGCATAGCCCACTGACAGCCAGAGATTACAAAAGAATAAAAGCTCAGAAGAATAATTATCTTCTCTTAATGATTTCTTTGAAGCTGTTTTGAGCTAAATCTAAAGAGATTTTGTATCTTCCTGAAGCAAGCACAATTAGTTGTAAGATCCTACTGACTAAATAAAATCGAAAGAAAAATGTACCATATTTTGATTAACACAACCCTAAATGGCACAATAAAGTCAGAAGTACAAGTAAAAGCTGTAGCTAACATTTAATTCTGCACATCTGCAAGAAAAAAAAAAAAAGGATGAAGTCTAGTAGCAACATGGCCATCAGATAATCCCCTCATTATTATTCACAACAGGGGTCCAACAAGCCACAGAGATATACGTCCCTTAAAAAGCAAACAGTGTCCTTCAAAAGCATCAAAGCTGGATTGAATTTCCCTTTACTGTTGCATTCGCCAGCCTGTGTGGATCATTTTAGTATTGTTTCACTTTGCAAACAGTTAAAAACTGAATTTCAACATCACAGTGAGAGTTAAACTAAGTCCCAAAATTAATTTTCAAAGGACAGGAATGCTACAATTTTCCATATGAGGCATTAAAAAGGAAAAGCAAGATATGAGCACAGTCTGAATTTCTGAATAATTCTGTAACATAACTGAAGCCTACATCCTCCTGAAGTCGGCACTTTTAAGAGTATTTGTATTAGGTAATTTGGACTAAATATGATTAACATGTTTAAGTTATTTAGAGAACCCTGTCAAATGTTTTTAAACATGTAATAAAAAAAGAATTGGTTCTAACTCTTTTTAAATAAGTCACTTTTAAGTTTTTTTTCCCCCCGGGAAAGCAAAATAAACACTTGGCAATCCAGTTTCCTCCTTCCTTCACTACTTACATTTTATATCATTACATTTGCTGCTATCTTGTTTTACTAGACATGTGCTTACTGTTGATGAGCCAACAAAGGCATTATGTAAGCAGATTAGCTCTGCCCAAAAGTAAGGGCCTCATTTCTTTCTAGTAGGCTGACAAATTGAGCAGGACTAACCATCAACAACTGCAGATTTAAAAATTTTATTAAAGGAAATATTTGAAATGAAATATACACAGGTTGAGACGGAAGGTACTGTACATCTGGGGTCAGGCTCGGGTTATGGGGAGTTACAGATACCGTTTGCAAGGATGAAAAGATACATACATATCGCATAACCCGCACAGACCCAGATTGGGGTGCAAAGGTTTTTTAAAATGTCAGTGAATAAGTGGGCTCGGGTTTGCCCCCCATGGAATGAATAAGGGGTCCAAGTCAGTATCGGTAGAGCGGATAGGTACATGGGTGGAGTGCGTCCCGTGGTTCCTCAGGGAAGGGAGTGGGTTATTTCCCTGGTCGGCTGTCTCAATTACTCAGTGTGGTATTGGCGGTGTCCATTGATGTGTTAGTACAATCACATCCACTCCACCCCAGTTTTCAGAGATGTCTCTGTGGAAGCAAGGTTCAAGTGCAAGCAAATTTCACTACTATTTTGATGTTTATAGAGAGTAATATGATCTCAGACGTGTCACAATTGAGTTATCAAGATCTAATTGCCAAGATTATTAAAAATGAGTAGTTGCTGCAGGTGCTTCAATTTCTGGATGCCCTCACTGAATTTTGAAGGTGTTTGATTTTCATGAAGTGCTGAATACTCACCACTTGTAAAATAGTCTCCTTTCTAAGGGACATCAAACCAGACACCCAAAACCTGAAGCACTTAAAATCATTGGTCTCTTGAAAAACCTTTGAATATTATTCTTCAACACAGTAGTAATCTTGTTAATTTCTTCCTTCTTTATGTTTTTACATATATTTTAGTGCTTGTGAAAGGTGTCACATTGAGAGCTCGGGAAACTGATTTTTGGTGCGACTATTTTAAGACATTTCAATATAAATTTCTCATGCTCATATTACAATCACATACAGAAAATATATACAATAAGACAAGAGGCCCAAGGGTACAAAGATAGTCATTTAGAAATGAACAAAATGAAGGGTTTCCTCTTTTCCTTTTAAAAAAAGTCCTTAATAGCATCTTCCCAGTATTATGGGACAATTTAATTCTGCACATCTGCACCTGTAAATTGGTCTTCACCTTTATATAAAAAAAAAACAACCCCCCTCTCACCCTTATGGGTGGTATGTGTCTTCCTCAACCTTGGGTCCTCTACCAGAGGCCTGGGAGTTTGAGGGTTCTGCGCGGTATCTTAGCTGTTCCTAGCACTGCACTCTTCTGGACAGAGAGCTCTGATGTTGTTCCTGGGATCTGTTTGGAGCATACCGTCTAGGCGTCACGCCCCGTGTCCTCACATGGCATTGGCCTTATTTCACCTCCTCTCGGTCTCTCTTTTCGGCCCTGTATTCTCAGTTTCATATTCCTTCTTCTGATGTTGCTGTCACTTGCAACTTATCTCTATCACACCGCTGTCTTCTGGTCCTGTTATTACCAGATGTTGGTTGATTGGCCGTACCTGCCTGTCCGTCTGGATCTGGAGTCCCACAGAATCTTAGCTCTGCTATTCTGCACAAGTTCTGTGGAATCTCCCATCTGGTCTTGGGAGGGTCTAGCCGTACGCTGTGCGATGTTCTGTACACAATGCAGCCAATTGGTTGTGCGTTGTGTATTGCCGTCCTGCCTGCATCTTACATCCTGCCATAGTGTTGGACTGTCTGAGGCTCTCTGCACAGTCTGCACCTTGGGTCTCTTGTGTGGTAGAGCCTGCTTCATGGATTGGTGCTCCGTGCCTGTTCCTGTGCTGCTATGTCAGTGCTCGTGCTGTCCTTTGTCGCAGCCCTTTCAGCCACTGGTGGATTTCAATGTCGCCAGCACCTTCAGCTAGTTGTCGAATGTAATCCATGCGCGGTTTTGTTTTGCCAATGGGCATTCTGCTTGGCTTTCCTCCCATGTCTGCTGCTGCCTCGGCTTCTTCAGCAGATTTTGGGGCATCTTGATGTAACCTCGGATGTTCGGTTTGTCCGGACAGTGGCTTTGACGCTCACCAAGCCCGCTGCTTCTTCTGCTGGTATACAGTCTCTGGTGTTGGACTGTGGGTGGCATTGTGAGAGTTCCGGATTTTCACGGCAAGCCTCCATTCCTCTTTGGCCAGTCGCCTATACCGCAGGTATCTGAATGACCGTCAGGAGACGTTATCTGTTGATGGGCTGGATCTTGTTCTTCCCATTGAGCTGCGTCTTCAGGACCTCTTTCTTTGTGACTCTGCGATTTGTGTGTCTTCCTTGCTCTCAATGTGGTTTATTTGACTGTGGAGCGCAGGTACGTGTATGGCTGGTCTGTAATGTCTTGCTTGTGGCCCTGCTAGTCGTTCACCCAATCGTTCTTGATTTATCTTCTTTCACTCAATCCGGCCAACCTTTCTCCAGTCCGATGATTCCAGATTCTCACTGTAGTGTCGCGTCAGTGTATTGCGAAGTCGAGTCTCATTCATTCTTATAGGGCTGTTATCCATGGAGGAGGTGGTGTGCTAGTTCCACTTCCTGATCTGTACCGTATCCGTCTTTATTATCTGCGTGAGTGGGGTTTAAGCTATGCAGAACAGGCGGGACAGGTGCATCACTGTAATGCCGCAACTTGTGCACTTGTGCAAGCTCTTGGTTGATTCCAGTGTTGTCTTCCAGTAGTCCATTGAGGTTCTTGAGGAAGGTCCTTAGTGTCCTGTTGATGTGCTATGTGCCATTTCACGTCCAGTGTGCGGCATTGAGTCGTAGGCTTTCCTGTAGTCAATCCAGGCTGTGCTCAGATTGGTCTGTCTAGACCTTGAGTCTTGGGCGACTGCTCTATCTATGAGCGCACACACACACACACAATTTGCCAATCCTAGCATTGCTGGGAAGTCTTGAGCATGGCTCTTGTAACTGAGGTGGCTCTCTAGAAGATTCTTGGAATCCAGTTCCCAGTCTAAATAGGCAGTGGTTACTTCATATTACCAGTAGATTCTTCTGAAGCTTAAGCATCCACATCTAAAAGTAATTTCCTAACAACAACAAACAGTAAACTTTGAGAAGGGAATAAAGGATTGGTGGACTGCTATATATGAGAAAACCAATTTACAGGTAAGGAACAAATTGTCCCATTTCTCACACCATATGCAATCCACCAGTCCTGGCACTGCTGGGAATTAGTAAATTGTAAAGAAGAGAATAAAGGGAGCGATCTAGGAAGGAAATGAAATATCTTGACTGATATGAAAAAACTAAATTCACAGAGAGCACGCATTCCAGAGTGGTTCACAGGACCTCTTTGTACAGAATGGATGGCAGGAGACGTTCCTTAACAGATTTATCTTCAAGTTCATTTCTCCTGCGGGCTAAAGGTAATTGTAACAAGAAAAGTTAGTTTGATGCTCTGGATAAAGTTAGCAGTTCCCCAAAAGCTCAAATAGAAGTTGCATCAAGGCTTGCAAAACCAGACGGAGTTTCCAACTGTGTATGGGAAAGCACAAAGGTAGTTTGATCCTTTAGACTGCATGAAGAAATCTAGAAATACAGGGGTAAGAATTCAGTAGATTTTCTCTTAGAGATCCTCTAAGCTCCTAGTGCCACCGTCTAAACCTGAAATTTTGCTGGAACATTTTCTCAAAACCAGATAAACATACAGGCAGTCCCTTGACTGAGCCTTTGTTACAGCTGATGCCAGGCTTCAGTTATGGATCAGATACACTGGTAAGTCTTAGTTCTAATATTTTATCTACATTCAGGATACTGCCAAGCAAAAGTCCAGAAGTCTCAGCCTCTCGTTTCTCAGCTGAAAGGGACAAGAAGCTCAGGTTCGGGAGTTTGGTTGGACTCCATGGTCAGGATGTTCTTTGGCTATGGGAAGAATTTAAGGAGGTTCCAGGGACTTCTCCTTGAGACAGGCCAACAAAAGACAATTTTGTCTTGGGTCATTTTGGCCCAATCTGACTTCTCTGTCATTATTAAACATCGTTGCCAAGAGGAGAAACGTACAGGAGGGCATGCTTGACAACTTTAAGGAGAAGATGTCTATTTTCCATGTTGCCTTCTTCCAGTGCCTGTAGCAGTACACATTAGAGCTGCTGTTATAAGATGCAAATAAAGTATATTTTTGGGAAGTTCCAGAGCTCTAAGATCTTGAAGAAAACCTGCCTGCCTATTCATCAATTAGTCCAGAGACACTCCCATACATAGTTCATCTTCCTTTAGGACTATGTCAGAACCCTCATGAAGCATCTTTCTTCAGAAGCTGAATGCCTTTGTCTGATAGTGAAGGTAATGGGTGTCTAGTTACAGCACTTCACAAGGACCATTCTGATTCCCAATGAAAAACAGATTTCTTCAGGATAAACCTAGTGGTCCAGAATTCCAGGCAGCTGATACTGTACGGAAGTTCCTTCTTGCACATGGTACTTGAGGAAGCCCAGGTGAATAACCCAGCCCCTCTCAGCTTGCATTCATGAAGATCATGATTACGTCAGAAACAGGCTTCCCTTAGTGTAAGCTCTTGGGAGAAGATTCCACCATCTGAAGAAATCAATTTTTTATGTTGGAATGGTGGTATGCAGGTATATGGTCTCTCCTTATCAGTCCCATACTAACACAAAGCCTAGAGAGGGGGAGAATTAAGGATGGGTTGATAGGATACCAGAATGCATAGAAGATATAGAATCTAACAAATGGTTATGACCAGGTTGGACTGAACCCTGTAGTTTGTGGGACCTGTGATCTATGAGAACCACCTCGATGATATGAATGTGAGGTTGAGTGCCTAGGAGGATCATGTCTCATAAGAGAGCTCTTATAGTGCACCATAAACCCATGGTCTGAAAGAAGAGAGAGCACTTGTCCATAAGTATGCTGGAAGAAACGAGATCTCATAAGCAGCTTGTTCAAGCTATGGAAAACAAGTTGGCACCATTATCAACAGGATTTTTTAGAAGACTCTTAGAGCTAAGAAAAGATCAAAGGACGGAACAATGTACTAATATAAGTCTATCAGTAGCAAAACGAATGTGGAATGAGCCATATAGACTGGAATAAGGAAGTAAACTTTAATGTATCCCGTGAGAGGCTGAAATGAATCTAGTCAGAAGGAGACAAGTTCAATGATGTAGCCCTTTGACAATCTCAAAACATTGGTCCTGATTTTCATCTAGGCCAGTAAAAAACAAAACAGTTACTGACCTTTTGTAACTGTTGTTCTTTTGTGTTGCACATGTCCATTCCAATGTGGGTGTGCGCACACCCTGACAGTTACCACCAAGGAAAAAAAATTCTGGCATCTGTTTGGTCAGCTCTAGCGCCCCCTGGAGCTGTGTGCTCAGAGCACCAGTACAAAGGGCCCTGCTGAGCCCGCGCCCTTCAGTTGCTTTTCCCCCCCAACCACTCCACGACAGGAGATGGTGGGTGGGCCTTGGAATGAACACGTGCAACATATCTTGAAGAACAACAATTACAAAAGGTCAGTAACTGTTTTCGAGTGCTTGCACACGTCCATTCCAGTGTAGATGACTCACAGGCAGGTGCACTGGAGGTGGGCTCGGAGCTTAAGGACAAGCAGACTGCAAAACTGTGACACCAAAATAAACCTCACCTCTGGCTTCTTGAGTGATGGCATAGTGTGCTGAGAACGTGTGCACTGAGGACCAGGCCCCAGCCCTGCAGATATGCTGAATAGAAACTTGATCCAGGAAAGTAACTGAAGAGGCCCAAGACCTTGTGGAATGAGCCGTCAGGTTTGGCAGAGAGGGAGCCCCCACGATGTCATAACATGCCTGGATACATGATGTGATCCAAGAGAAAATCTTCTGACCAGAGAGGGGAGTCCTTTCATTCTCTCTGCTACAGCTATGAAGAACTGCAGTGATCTGCGGAACAGTTTGGTCCTCTGAATATAAATGCCAGAGCTCGTCTGACATCCAAGGAATGGAGATGTTCCTCCCTGTCTGCATGCAGCTAAAGATAGAATACTGGTAGGAAAATTGGTTGGTTGCAGTGAAATTGAGAAAACACTTTCGGGAGGAACTTTGGATGCAGGGATAGCTTCACTTTATATTTGAAGAAAACTGTATACAGGGGGCCGAGTCCTCACCTCGGACCCCTGATCTCTGAAACTCTCCTGGCTGATGTAATGGTCACCTAAAAAGCCACCTTCCAAGCGAAGTGCAACAGTGAGCATGTTGCTACTGGCTCAAAGGGCAGGCTCGTTGGTTTTGACAAGACAAGGTCTAGGTCCCCGGGCAGGCGGGCAGGGGGGAATATCAGCTCCTTTATCTGAGGGAACACCCTCTCTATCCTTTTGAGAAAATGAATTACCATTGTGAAAGACAACTGACCTACTGTTGACTTTCAGATGAAAGGCTGAATTAGCTGCCATGTGGACCTTGACTGAAGAAAAAGCTAGGGCTTGCTGCTTCAAAAGTAGGAGATATTCCAGAACAAGCTGCAATGAGGACTGCACAGATAGAATACCAGGCTTGGAAGACCAGATGGATAATCATTTCCACTTCGCCAGGTATGTCGCCCTAGTGGACGTTTTTCTGCTGCCCAGTAGGACTTTACGAACCTGCTCTGAGCAAGCCTGCTCTTTGGGGTTCAGCCATGAAGGTTCCAGGCCCTCAATGAAGAGAGATGAGGTTCAGGTGGAGCAGCTGGCCATGTTCCTGTGTGATTAAGTCTGGGTTAAGTGGGAGCTGGATTGGGACTTTCACTGAAAGGTTTATGAGGGTGGTGAACCTCCGTGCTGTCTGGGCCATAAAGATGATTCGTGTTTGGTCCTGCTTGATCTTTGAAAGAACCTTGTGAATTAACACTGGGGGAGAGAGAGAGGGAAAGCACAGAACAGGTAAGTCGTCAGGCATTTCCTTATGTCACAGGGTGCAAACGTGTATATGGGAACTACCCAAATTTTGGAAGATGTCCATTGCAATATCCGGGAGAAGGGACCACTCATAGTTAGGGGAGAAGGCTGAGGCGATCTGAGAGCTGGTTCTGTGCACCTGGTAATGAGATGATTGGATGAGCCTGAAGGGAGCTTATCATAATTGAGAAGGGGTTCTCCTGAAGCAGTGCCTTTGACTGCAAAGAGTCAAGAACTACCCTGATGAACTCTATTCTTTCGATGGGGATAAAAATAGACTTCTGGTCATTTATTAATAGCCCCAAAACCGGGAAGGTCGATTATACAAGATTGATGTTGGGCTCCCCTTGAGTTCTGGCTTGACCCTTGATCAGTCAATCGTCAAGATACGGGAAAATGTCAACTCCCCTTCTTCTGAAAAAAGACCCTACTACTGCAGTACACTTGGTGGAGATCCACAGGGGAGCTGACAGGGCCAAATGGCAGAACCATGAATTGGTAATGGGTCTGGTTTACAACAAATCTTAGAAAGCTTTTGTGTCCTTGGAAAATTGATATGTGGAAGTATGTCTTTCAAATTGAGGGTGGTATAACAGTCCCCTGGATCCAGTGAAGGGATGATGGAGGACAAGGACACCATGCAAAACTTCAACTTCTTGAGATAGTAGTTGAGCTGTCACAGAGTTAGGATCAGTCTGAGACGCCTCCAGTCTGCCCCTCCTTGGCGTTTGGGATCAGGAAGTAGCAGGAATGGACCCCCTTTCCTCTTAGCTGATGCAGAAACTCTTCCACGGCCCCCATCCGAAGAAGGGATTGGACTTCTTGATCCATTAGTTGCACGTGAGAAGAGTCTCTGGAGAGGGGCGGGGAGGGTGGGAGGGAAGGTGGGGTTGACAAAAATCGGAAGGTGAACCCGAATTCTTCTGTATTTAGGACCCAGAGGTCTGAGGTAATGTGGTTCCAGGCGCTCAGGAAATGGGACAGACTGTTGGGAAAAATAGAGGTAACTGGATCCTGAAGTGAAAGGTGCTTCAAAGGGATAGACTGCAATGTCATGAATGCCTTGTTCTTTTTCCTTCTCTGGAGGTGTCTGGACAGTTGGAGACAAGAAATGCCCAGATCGCTAGGGCCTATAATGCCTTCTAGATGCTGCAGGTGAAAACAGGCCCAGGGATTTCAAAGTTTTCTTATAGTCGTAAGAGCTATAAAGCATCTGCAAATTAGCATCTGTTTGCTTCAAACGGAAGGTCCTGGAGCGTCTGCTGCACTTCCTGAGGAAACCCAGAAGATTGTAACCATGAGCTCCTGCGCACGGTGACAGACGTGGCCATTGATCTGGCAGCAGAATCGGCAGCGTCCAAGGCTGCCTGCAGGGAGGCCCAGGACACTGTCTTCTCTTCTTCTACAAGGGAAGAGAACTCTTGCCTGGCACCCTGGGGAACCCATGTCCTTAAATTTTTGCATTGCTTCCCACATGTTAAACATAGCGACCTAGCAAGGCTTGCTGGTTCGCTATGCAGAGCTGCATGCCCCCTGTGGAGCAGGCTTTCCTGCCAAACAAGTCCAGCTTTTCGGGACCCTGTGCCCTACTTGACCTTGATAGTCCCTATCATTAGCAGCTACCACCACTAAGGATCCAGGGAAACGGGGAGAGAATAGGAATTTGCAGCTCTTAGCAGGCACAAAATATTTTCGCTCCACCCATTTAGCTGTTGGCGGGAGAGAAGTGGGGATCTGCCAGAGAGCCCTAACGGGTTCCATGATTGCCTCATTAAGGGGAAGAGGCACTCCGGAGGGGCCTACCACTGCCAAAATGTCCAGAAGGCCATGTACAGTCTCTGCCACCACCTCCGCCTGGATGCTCAAATTCAAGGCCACCTGCTTTAATAAGTCCTGGTGGGCCTTGCAGTCATCCTGGGCTGGGGATACCCTGGTAGCCACCAGCGCCTCATCTGGGGAAGAAGAAGAGGTGTCGAGTAAGGACTCTGCTTTTTCCTGTGTGTCAGCAGTGATCTGAGGGACACGCTCCAGCAGCTTGGTACCAGGCTCAGTACTGGGCTCAACAGCAAAGTCCAGGTCTGGTATCTTGCAGCATGGAATCAGAGGCACCCTATCCTCTAAGGTTACCGAATAAGAATGCCTTGAAATGGTGCCCTGGCCTGGTGGAAACCCCATAGGTTCCAAAAAGGCTACTGCATCGGTGCCTGTCCCAATCATCCACGTGTTTGGAGGCAACACTGCACTAGATGTCCCAGTAGCATGGGCAGTCCCAGCAGTGGGAAAAATAGGACCTCAGCACCGCCCCTGATGAAGAAGATGAGGGGACCATGGAAGTGCCGATCCTTCCGGTGCCAGTGAGCAGTTCTGTGGGGACACCTTGGGTGAGGCAATTAGAGGGGGTTTACCCCTAGAGACTGGTCTCAGTGCCATTTGGAGGCTGGGGGAGGGCTCTTTGCCACTCGAAAACACTGAGTCCTGGAAGTCAGGGGATCCTGGTACTGGCAGCATGAGTAAGTCCCTAGCTGCCGCATATGCCTCCAGAGAGGACAGTACAGCAAACTGTCTGGTACGCTGTCTGCTGGAGGTGCATCGCTCGACAGGGTATGTGGAGCTGGAGTCGGTGCCAATGCTGATGGTGGGGGCTGCAGCAGTGCCAGAGAGGGAGATTGGCATGACATGAGTCTCACACTATTCCTGTCCCCTTGCCTGCTTCCTTTCGGTATCAGGGAACAACTTTTGTCTCAGTGCTTGTGGCGCCTCTTCCTGGGCAAGGAGGAGCAGTGCTGAGAGACTATATTGGCGGGAGACGCACTCCACACCAACGCAGAGGTACTCGGTGCAGAGTCTGATTGTGGCTCCGATGCTGGCCTCAGGGCTGCTTTCATCAGGAGGACCTTCAGTCTCACTGCCTGGTCTTTCTGGGAGCAGGGCTTCAACTCCCTGCAGATCTGACAGCGATCCTTCCTGTGACCTTTCCCTAAATACTTCAGGCAACTTGAGTGCAGGTCGTTCAATGGTATCAACTTGCTACAGGAAGAGCAGGGCTTAAAGCCTAGTGACCAAGGGAGGCATACCTTGCCACCGGGGAGTGGACAAGCCTCTTCAATACATCTAGAGGTGTTCGGTTACAAAAGATTACTAAAATTACTTTCAAACTAACTAGCTAATATAACTATATATACACATGCAACAAATGAGAGGAAACCACTGGAAAAGATTGCCAAAGCAACGAGGGAAGTTCCAGCAACCGTTAAGGGTGCTAAGAAGGAACTGAAGGGCATGAGCTCAGCAAGGCCTCTTATACCTAGTGCTATTAGCACACAGTACCAGGGGGTGCTAGAGCCAACCTGCTGAATACCACTAAGGGAAAAATATTCCAGCAACTGTGCTCAGGGCACACACACCCCTACATTGGAATGGACATGTGCAAGCACTCGAAGAACATAGATTTAGTCTCTCCTTGAAGGACAGAAGTGGGGTGTGGGCCAACCACTCTTCATTGATGCTTGACAGAAACATGGGGTTTGAAAGCCTGCACTTCTGGAAAGAGCATCTAGAATAGTAACCTCTGGGTCTGCTCTGAAAAGAGAGAGAAGATACTTTGAGTGAAAGGCAGAGTATCCGTACTGTCTAAATCTGGTTCTTGGATTTTTCCCTTGTTCACTCAAGGAAACTCAAGCTCATTCAGCTCTGAGGATTCCTCAGTGGTAATGTCTAGGATCTCCTCCAAAGAATATACCACCTGTGAAGTGAGCCTGAATCATGGTCAATTGAAATATTGTTTATATCTGGAGCACAGAACAGAACTCAAATAGCATATATCATCACAGAGACCTTTAACAAACATTTTACCTTCCCAGTATGGTTTCTACATTTTACTGAAGGCTTTTAGGTAAGACAGTGAGGGTCTAGAAGTAACCAGACAGATCAAAGCCACAATATGGGCTGTAGAACAGCAATCCTAATTCCTTGAAAATGGATTCAAGCTTTCAATATCGAAGTTCTCGAGGGGTGGGCAACATGCTTTAGGTAGCTTCCCTATTGGCTTTATTTTCAGAGGCCCAGGGAAACAGAGAAAAAAGAAAATCTGGAGAGCTTCTATTTTCAAGACTTTAATGACAAGCCACCAACTACGGTAAGGTGCTCAGTTCAGACTAACGTACTGTCCATATCTGAATCTAACTCACAAAAGCTTACGACCCTCTGAGGTTTTAGTCTTTTCCCCCCAGACATTTTTGCCTTTGAATCTCTGGAGAAGTGTGGTGCGTACTAAGGGAGAAGGCCCTTGAAAACCCAGAGGAACAGTGTCCAGAAATTAAAAAGAATTCTTGCAGGATCTTACACTGGAGAGTCCTGGGAAATAGGGAGAAACATTGCCTTTGCCCAAAAACATAACTAAGGTAGCTATTAATTCATATATCCAATTCCTGTCAGTGGACTATCTGAGGAACACGGGGACTCAAGAACCTGGAGCACAATAAAAATTCTTGGGAAGAGGAAAAGAAAGGCAATGCTAAAAGGGAGTAGACAGAAGCCCAAGGCAATGAAGAAGGGATCAGACGATTATTTTAAAAGAGAATCAAAAAGGAAGGAATTCCAGAAGTGGAGGAGGGACTACTTGACTCCTCCTCAGTCTTGCCCTCACTGGACATCTTTGGAATCATTGCTGAGTGGGGGTGTTGCTAGTTTAGCAAGCCGAGGCATAGCTGTTGACAGAATAGGAAAAAGGAGCATAATGTGTGTGCAAGTGGTGAAGGAGTAGACTGGCAAAGATGCTTTCATTGGCTAACAGTGGGGACCTTTTGTGGGTGAGTATGTCTGTTGGTGGATCTTAAGGCCAGTGAGGGAAGAAAGACACCAAAGGAAGAGCATAAAAATGTTCCCATTTAATAACAGTAGTAAAAGGGGCCTCCTAATAGGTCTGAGGGAGAAAGCTGCTGCAGAAGCCGTGAAACTAGGAGCATGTTGAGGAGCCACCTTCTAATAAAAGGCTGTATATTCACCTCCAAGAATCTTCTAGAGAACTGCATCAGTGATAACAGCCATGGGGTGGGACTTCCCAGTAGTGCCAGGATTCGTGGAATGAGTGTATGAGAATATTTTCTTGTTTGATGTACTACAAGATTTAATATTGCTTAATACACTAAAGTTGAAATTGGAATATTTCATTAAAACACTTTAAATACTGTTACTGAGTAGCAAAAAGACACTTTACAGCAAATATAGATGTTTTCCATTAGACATCAATTTAAGATTATATCCTGAAAGTGTACGTGTACACTTCTATAGAATTCAGTACATCTGATAACATCAAAATATTCTTCATTTCAATATGCTTTCTTTCCAATGCGCTTCACAACCTACATACATGTTGACAGAGGTCAACATAGATATTTTGTATATTTTAAATATATACAGGGTACGTGTAATTATAATTTAGAATACAAGAATGTAATAAAAACACAGGGCCTCTGAAATGGTGCCACTTCTAGGATGGAGGACAAAAAGCAATCATACAGTACTCTGAATGCCAATAGGGGTGGGTGGAGATTTTTGGACAAAGGCAAGGAGCACAGGGCAAACCTATATTGTTCTGAAAAGTGAAAGAAGAGCTTTCATGCAGAACAGTCAGAATCTTGGTTTTCAAGGGCTCCTCTGAATCACAGGACAAGATACTTATGTGTGCTATTAAGATTTTACATCAGAACAGATCATCTTTTTCCCTTGAATATAAGAAATCAGCATTTGAGCTCAGAGGCATGTACCTATACATTTCAATTATTTGAAGAGCTAGAGGGGCACAGCTAAAATTTGAAAACTCAGAATTTCAGAAGATCAGAATCCATCTGGGGAACCCATTCACATATCAGATAACTGGAGCTTGGATAACTGTGGTTTACGTATATACCTGACAGACACGGTGGCCTCACAATAACGATTATCAGCTTTTTGTTTGAGATTGTTTGAAATTCCATATTAATTTTGCTACAAATTTGCAAGGAACTACTAACCTACCATCTGTACACTTTTTTCCAGTTCCTGAGGAATTGCAAATGTTGATGAAGGAGCCTGAGTTAGAGGCCATGCACCAGCCTGGGGGGGAATGGGAAGGGAGAGAAAAAAATAATTAGCATTCCAACATGTTACAATGAGCTCCAAGGAGCATATACACTAAACAAAATCTTCCTCTTAAGAACTGGTCCTATAGTTCAAGTTAAGTTATAAGACATACGAGTTAGAAAAGGAGTTGTATGACTCACTAAAATGCATATTGTTGTGAGGCCTTTGCTCTAGGTAAGAAAACGGTTAAGGCCTTTGTTTCCATCTTACCATTACGCAGTGTAGAGGGTAGACGCTTTCAAAAAAGCTAGGAATAATAGCCTGTTTTATATCATGAGGATTGTTAAACAGTGATATCAAATTTATAAGTTGTCAATTTCAGTCTGAGAAATATGAATATCAGTTAGATTTTAGAAAGTTATTTTTGTTATGGAAATACAAGAATAGCAATACAACTGAATAGCAATAATTTATTCATTAGTACCTGTAGAACATATATCTGAAAACTAATTCCCAAATCTATAATGGCATCCTGGTTTTTGATAAAGTTGTTGAATTTATTGTTGAGATCAGCGCTAACACTCATGTCTGTATACATTCGATGGAGCTTGCTGGTAAACTCATAACCACAGGCTTGCTGTAATGAAACATTTAAATACATTTCATAGGTAAGGTAATTCTTAATATATTAGACACATTTATTTGAAAAAATTAAATTATGAATACATCCGCAAAACAGTACTGATTTACAGATTTCTATATTGCTAATGCTCTGTCATCTACAGTCAATATTGCCTTCATATGTAAACTTATATAACCTGTCTTAAGAGGGTTGCTTTTCTACACAAAACTTATTTCTAAAAATTGTCCATGCCCAACGCTAACTTACAAAACTGAAAATTTCCAACGGATTGCCTTAGTTTTGCTCACTGACTGGTACGACTATTATGGAAATATGGGTCAAGTGGTACATTTTATACAACTACCCAAAATAAGGAACTGCTTATAAAATTTGGGGTTTTCCGGGTAATGGGTTTTTTATGTATCAGTACATGAATTCAGAACAGATGACGCTGCAATTTTTCATATCACCTACTGGCAACAGCAGCTACCAATTGCTAAATTAATTTTGGCACCCTCTACTGACCCCTCTTAGGCCTTGGCTACAGTGGGGCTTTACAGCGCTGCAACTTTCTCGCTCAGGGGTGTGAAAAAAACACACCCCTGAGTGCAGCAAGTTACAGCGCTGCAAAGCGCTGGTGTAAACAGTGCCCCAGCGCTGGAAGCGCGGCTCCCAGCGCTACAAGCTAATCCCCATGGGAAAGTGGAGTACCAGCAGCACTGGGAGAGCTCTATCCCAGCGCTGGCGCCGCGACCACACTCGCACTTCAAAGTGCTGCCGCGGGAGTGCTCCCACGGCAGCGCTTTGGAGTTTCGAGTGTAGCCAAGCCCTTAACGAGACATGCTTCAACAGTTATTACTGCTATTTATTTTATTTTGAAATAGTTAATATTACCTTTAGTTTATTAATCATGGCTTCTTCAGAGTCCATAGACATAGATAAACCATGAATTAATCGTTTTGCCAACATTCTGGCATAGAACTGTATGAAACAAAACAAAGTAAGCAAAATATTTTCTCAGCTGAAAGGATTTTTTTTAAAAAAGAATGTGAACACAAACATCCAATGTAAAGCTGTTTAGATAAATTACATTTCTGGTCTAACATTTACTAAAAATTGGAGGATACCTTCTGGAAAACATCTTTGTCATCAATGTATTTGAAAACAGTAATGAAACTTGTAAGTTTATCTTCTACTTCATTCTCTGTCATTCCTTTGGCTGATTTCTTCAGCAAGTTGTCACAATACTTGGCCAGCTCAAGTAAAAAAAACAAAAAGCAAAACAAAATCTACTTGTCAAGCTAGAGAGCAACAGTGTTTGAAAGTATTTTACAACTACTAAATATGGGTTAAAACGTGACTGACAGAGCTCAGATTACAAACGACACAAACAAGAAGCAATGGGCCATATTTTGAAACAAAGGCATGTAAAATTGTGTGCTCAGAACATGCACATTCTGTGTGGGTTAAATAAGTTAATGCCTATTTTTAAAAAAGATTTTTCAAGACGATTCAGTAAGTGAAAATTATTTTAATTTGGTGACCACCGTGTGTTAATAATGACTGGTTTGAGGTTTTTGTTTTAATCTATTATAAATATTACAGCACAATATTTGTTACTTACCAGCTCAGGCGCTTTGCAGATCGACTTGGGTTCCCTATAGTTTACTACTGATGTTAGAGCCTATGTAGAAATACACAATAAAGACAAATTTTAAGAAATACTTTAACTTTTGCTTTGGTGATTTACAGGGAGGTATGAAGACACTGCAAGTTCTTCAGCGCAAAGACTATCCTAACAAAAGACAAACATAGAACAGAAGAATGGACAAGAAGAGGGAGATAATGATTGACACACATAATGTGAAACAGTATACGATGAGCAAATCATAAGTGGTGATATTTATTAAGCAAGACTGTGGAAGGACCAAAGGCAAGGAGAAAATAGCACAGGTGAGCAAGTCAGCTATGGAAAGCAAAAGCAGCAAAGACTCTTGTGGCACCTTATAGACTAACAGATGTATTGGAGCATGAGCTTTCGTGGGTGAATACCCACTTCGTTGGATGCAGGTAGTAGAAATTTCCAGGGGCAGGTATATATATGCAAGCAAGAAGCAGGCTAGAGATAACAAGGTTAGTTCAATCAGGGAGGATGAGGCCCTCTTCTAGCACTTGAGATGTGAAAACCAAGGGAGGAGAAACTGCTTTTGTAGTTGTCTAGCCATTCACAGTCTTTGTTTAATCCTGAGCTGATGGAGCTGATGGTGTTCAAAATTGTCAGATGAAATGAACTGAAGCTCAGCAGTTTCTCTTTGAAGTTCTGGTCCTGAAGGTTTATTGCTCTGGTCCTGAAGTTTTTTTGCTGCAGGAAGGTCACCTTAAGGTCTGCTATAGTGTGGCCAGGGAGGTTGAAGTGTTCTCCTACAGATTATTGTATATTGCCATTCCTAATATCTGATTTGTGTCCATTTATCCTTTTCCATAGGGACTGTCCAGTTTGGCCGATGTACATAGCAGAGGGGCATTGCTGGCATATGATGGTGTATATTACATTGGTGGACATGCAGGTGAATGAACCTATGATGGTGTGGCTGATCTGGTATGGAAAAGCAAGGTCACAGAATTGTTCTGATTAGGAATGCAAAGGAGGAGAGAGGATGCAAGGTGAAGAGGAAGAAAGATGTTCCAAAAGTAGAGAGCAGGATGAACAAACATGAGCGTGGAAAAACACAAAGGGCACAAGAAGATGAGAAATCAGAACAGTACATAATTTGGCCTGGGAGTACACAGTGGGGAGTGAAAAGAGAGAGCAAATTAGATACAAGAAACAGTGGCAAAGCCTTAAGTCAGGAGCATATATTTGAACTTCAGGGGAACACTGTATACTGTAGAAGTATCTCAGCATCTAAAGGACTTGGGGAGAAGCAGAAGAGGCAGATCTTTGAAATGTTATGGTAAAGATGAGATCTGGAGAGAGTCTGAATGTGAGGGAGAAGAAAAGGGAATTAATGATAACTCAGAATCAGGGCATAAGTGATGAGAAGAGTAATGGAGTCGTCAACATTAGTATTCTGAAGAGCGGTTCATATTTAAGTCTTACTGAAATAATTGCAACACAACTTGAGTATATGCAAAAGCACAAAATACCATACACCAGTTCCTGTGAACTACAAATACATTCAAAGATTTTTGGGTCACAAGTTATTTTCCAAAGAAATCAAGCAGAAGGGCTTCACTGAAGCTCTCTACTCCTGTGTTTTTAGTGTTTTCCAGAAGTTTGAAGTCCCTCCCAACCCCCATAGGCTCCATATTGCTGAATCACATGTCGTCTTTGGAGGAAAGGGGTTACAGAGGCCTTCTCTGGAAGTAACCTTGTCTACACTCTGTATATGTAGATACGGGATTTTAAGCTTCAAAATTCAACAAACATTTAATTGACATATGATCTAGGCAATATTTATCACCACAGATAACCATTAACTTTCTATATTACATTATGAAGCTTAAAGCCAAAACTCATCTGTACAGGAATATGGTCAAACCTAGAACTCCTCTGCACAGTGCAGCATGTGGTTCAGCAACATCCTGATACATGGCTACAAACTCCTGAAAAACCCTGTATTAACAAAATATATGATGTGACAAAATGGACATAACTCCTAGAAGCTCAAAATACAACTCCAAAATAGAAAGAGTGATATGGCAAATATACAATATTTATCCTAATCTATATCTTTATCCCTAAAAAAAAAAATCTAAGACATAAGGTGCCCAGAGTTTGGTGACAGGGGAGAAGCAAATTTTAATAGTTAAAATATTGTACATGTGAAAATTATAATCCTGGTCCAACAAATTAACAACTGGTGGAAGGCATTAGATACCATTCATCTTTTCTTGAGGAAACCAGACACCTGATCTTGAGAGAGCCTAGTCATGCTATTTGAAAATTAACTGCTACTACTACTACTATAATCTAATTTGCATTATATTTATAGGGTGCCAATTGTAGTACCTAGGAACAAATGCCTTAACTGGCTATACATTTTACAAAACAGTTATATAAACCTCATCTCCCAAAATATTTACTTGATTCTAAATAGAGTTTGGCCCTCAGAATGGTAAGTAATCAGAACAGGACAATTACCTATATTGAGCAATTAAACAGTTTCGACACAACTCTGTATGATCAAGTAATTTCCAAGAATAAGATAAAAAATTAATGTTTTTTAACATACCTGGCAACCTCAGTGATCAGAGTCTAATTTATTGTTGCCAAGAAAAAAAAAAAAGTAGTTTTGATGTTGTTTAAAAGTTGCTTAGTAGACACATTATAAATATATATATTTTATTTTCATATTAGTTGGAGATAAGGGATCCATTTTCATTTCAAGATCTTCAGTAGCTCTTTTGATGAGAAAGATGTCCATCCTTTTAGGTTGAATTTGAATACCAATGGTTGGAAAAAAAGTGACTGTTTCCTTTGTACGCAGGATCTATTTTTTGAGTAGTAAATTACTTAGTTTTTTTCCCCTTTGCTTTAAAACACGAGAACTCCATGAGAGTTCCCTCCAGGGTATTGTTTTATTGCTGAACAACGAACTCTACTACGCTCTGGTGAAAAAAAAAAGGATTACATATTCTGGAGTGCAGTGTTTATTATATTGTGAAAAATTACCTTGTCAAGGGCACTCATAAAGTGCTGGTCACCATTCAAAACGGTGTTGATAAGTTGAACAAATTTACTATGTACTTCCAAAACAGACTCCACAAACTGAGTTGGCATCTAAAAATATGCAATACAGAAAACAGGTTTATTGAAAAATTCAATAGCTATACAAAAATGTAAAAAATTAATATGAATAGATTGTCATGGTTATTCTGGAGGAAAATTATCACGAAAAATCAAAGTCACTAACAAGTAACTGAGTCTTTAAGACAGTTTCTCCTGCATATTCACACTAATAGGATGCAGCCACGGCACTGCTGAGTTTTGGGAATTGCCTGGAGAAGATGTGCCCTTGAGACATAAGCACCAAAACATGGCATGAAACGCGGCACCAAACTTTCAGAATTAAGATTATAAGCGTACGTCAATCCCAGGCCTCTCGTCTAAACCAGGAGTTTCCAAACTGTGGTACACATACCAGTGCCGGTATGTGGGCTTGATGTTCCAACCGTTCACAATAATTT
The DNA here is from genome assembly GCF_003597395.2 of Chelonoidis abingdonii. Taxonomy (NCBI): domain Eukaryota; kingdom Metazoa; phylum Chordata; order Testudines; family Testudinidae; genus Chelonoidis; species Chelonoidis abingdonii. Next base: position 30,047,535 of record NC_133770.1, on the reverse strand, counting down.
TTTTAAGAAAGTTATGTTTAACCCTAAAAAGTTTAGGAGCAGCTGCTCTAAATCCTAAAATCTTTGGGCAGTACTCTAACAGTATAATGTGAACATGCAAATGCCATGTTTGAGAAACCACAGTTATTAAAATAAGTCAACATTTTTCTTCAAGGTAGCATGTGCATATTGACACTTGAGAGAGTCTAAATAACAGTACCACCTTGTTGAAAAGCAGGCTGAGAGTTCTAATTAAAAAAAGGATGACAGGAACTGCCCTCCTAAAGCGAACATCAGAGCTAGATGCCAAGTTGAAAGTAGTGTATAAACGTGTGAACAGAACTGCAGATGGAAGCCCTGCTTTTCTATACAACAGTGCCACAAGCACATTCCACATGTGGATATAAGAAGTGAGTACTTAAAAAAAAAAAATGAACTAATAAAATCAGGTTTAACAAAAACATTTTAGCAGAACAACTGAATAGTCAAAGTACTTTCAGAAATTCTGATGCAAGTGTGGGGCTATGCAGCTGTACAGTCGCTACTATATAGCGACTAAGTGAAAAAGACTTTCCTGGTACTAGCACAGGATGCCCATACTTACAAATAAATAACATTTAATCAAACCAAGTGATATTTTTGTTTCCTAATGAACCAAAACAGCCTATTGGCAACTGTCTGGGAACAATATTTAGCAGAACAAGAGCACCTTTTAACAGCAGAAGACCATTTGCCATGACGACTTTACACAATTATTAAAAAAAAACTGACCAAGTTGATCCAGCAAGAAGAAATTAAAAAACCTGAATCAATGCATTACACAACTGAGAGCTGATCAAAACTGCAATTTGTGCACAAAGTTCCAAATCTATTTAATATAAACAAGATTTAAAAAAACAACAATGGTTAATAGTGTTTTAAAAGTTACAACATGATACCCGTGTTTCTGTTCAGTGCCACCACTCGTCTGTAGGCAATAAACTAAATCATCCTAGGGAAGAAAACAAAGATTTCATTAGGAATGTAATAAGATAGGTTAACTCAGCTGCCACAGGAAACTTACATTTTCCTGAGAAAGATTGCTGGTTGCTCTAAGGCCCTCATCATGGATATGGTTTTGTAGTTCCTGAATCATATGAGGTAAACCACTTGACACAGCACGAAGCAGAGTGTACATATTTGCCATGTCTGCAATAAAGACATCCTTTTTACACAATATATTTCAAAAATCCACTACTCTAAATTAATATTTACATAGCACCATAAATCTGAATGGATCTTTACCAAAATTAAAATTAAACTGTCCTTTTCCTAGAAAAATCTTATGAAATAAATAATCTAAATATTGAACTAAAGATAAAGTGAAAAGCAGGAAAAGGACGGATGAAGGTTGAAACATATATCAATTTTCATCTGGTAACTGGTGGAGTTACAACCAATCTGCACTTCACATATTTCTAAATGGAAAGAGTTCCAAATAGGATTGGAGTGACAAGAGGCAGTGCCCAAGTATGAAAAAGGTAGAATACCACTGGGCTAATTTATTTCCTATCTTCCTAGAGCTCCATGTCAGCAGATAACGGGTGGCAAATGACACGAGCGTTCTGGCGTCCTTTGCTAGACTTTTCTCACTTTGCTCCACATCAGCTTAGAAAACTTTTAAAATATCTAAGTGATTGCTTCCTAGGAGACAGCAAAAGAAGCCTACCATTCAACAGAAAAACTTGATTAAAGAAAATGTGATATAAAATACCAAACTTTAATCCTGAAAATGTGTAGCTAGGAATATTTGTGATAGGAATGTTGCTTTTATCCCTCTCTCCTCTTGGTGAGTTATTACAAGCCAATGTCAAGGAACACAAAAATTAATAGATAGACATTCATATTTCTGCATCCCAGACACAGACTTGTAGTAGAATCAATCTGCCCAGCAACTCCTACTTGACGTAAACAAGCAAAGAATATAATAAATCTCCAGAAGAATTATTTATAAATATCCATCAGCATCCACACAGGATGTAGTGAGGCCATCTTAAGTTCCCAGACCATCTTTATAGAATTAGAAGCCTAAATTAACACCACCATCAGGTGTCAAGGAAATAGATATTTCATTGGATAAACAAGAATCTGACTAGCAGTAAACATGGCTTCTACAAGATTCTAGTAACACAGGTACATCTCCCAAAAGTGGGAAATGTGCAGAGGCCACTCAAAGAAGAAATAATCTGAAGAACATATAGTTGTCGCAGCCCTAAGGCCTCTATTCTAACATGGCGTCTGTATGGCCAATTGTCGGTCATCTAAAAGTCACACTGGTACCGTGAGCAGCACCATAGTGCGGTGTGCAATATTAGAGTGCCGTGTGCATTTTCCCGCTCTTTTTGCCTGGTCACCTAGGGGTCAGGCTAGTGCCATGTGCAGTCTCCTGCTCTTCTGCCTAGCAACCCAGGGATCAGGTTAGTGCTGTGTGCATAACACCAGCGTGCCGTGAGCAAAGGGGCCCAATCTGACCAATCGTAGTTCAGTTCAAAGGGTCGGATTAGGGTTGTGTGCAAAACCATGCTAGTGTGCCGTGTGCAGCTTCTAGTGTGCCGTGTGCAAACTCCATCCACGTAGGGGGCAACAGCTGAGAACCTGGAGGGCGTGGGAGCTAGAGACCAATCAGATTTTGGCAAGTGTAAAAGAGCCTTCGAATAAAACCATGCCTCGTGCCAGGATCTGCAGGAGTATCCACGTGCTGACTGAAGGACCTGATCAACCCTTCAGCCAGGGGTCTCCTCCGGATATAGCCGGCTCGGGACGTGTCGTTTATTGCTTTTTCAACGTTATCTTCCACGGATTCGGTATGCTTCTGGTGTCTGTACTGCTGGTCAGCTGCGCCTGGAATATGGTACTTGCTCTCTAATTGTCTGTGCTTTGCCTAGCCTCTTCTCTTTTTTCTCTCTCTTATTTGGTATAGAACTGCATATACTGTTACCTGATATATATATATATATATATATATATACACACACACACACACACACACAAGAGTTGAGTCATTGTAATAACTGCTATTGAAGTTAACTGGTGTATTTGATAGTAGTATTTGGTTAGTGTGCAGACAGTTCACTTAATTTGGTGTATTCGTTTACTTTTTTAACGAGCAGTTGATTTTTGTAGTATTTGGTTCCTTGTTAATGAATGTAAATAGCTTGCTTCAAGTTGTGTAAAGGTTTCTTGTTCCAATAGTACTGTTAGTTGGTAAAAGTGCTCCTCCCCAGCCCAAGTTGTGATTTTCTCCCTGTTAATAAATGGCCATGTGGTATTTGAATTTTCAGTCTGTGTGGTCTTAATTTTCCTCTCAATTAAAAAATTCACCAAACCCACATTAGGGAACGGACAATAGTAAGAGACAGGATTAACTTTATTAGTGGGCTGCTACAAGAAAAAAAAAAAAGTAGTTTGGATTTTTCCCATGCCTTGGAAGGTGCTTATTACTTTGAGACACACTGAGTCTTTTCAGTAGCCATCCCCTTAGCAAGAAGACCAAGGTCGAGGTAGAAAGAACCTGTGGACTGCAGTCTAGGAAAGTTTGAGATCAAGGAAATTTCCTCGGCCATATGTAAAAAGGCAGATGTACCAACACTTTGGAGCAGTAAGGTTATCTAAGACTTGTTCTTCCTCACTTCCAAAGAAAGCTGGAATCATGAGAAACTAGTACTGTTTGGAAATGCATAAATATAACTAATATGAGAACTAAATCTTACAAGTTATGCTATTTTAAGCAGAGACTGGGTAGGTAGATAGGGAAGGAGAATATCGGAATTTGTCCAGGACACTGAGGCACTAGTTCAGGGATGGGGAAACTACGGCCTACAGGCCGGATATCATCCAGGGGATTGCCCCCCGGGGCACCACGGGCCCCTGGCTGCTCTGCAGAAGCAGCCGGCACCACTTCCCTACGGCCCCCAGGCGGGGGGACAGAGGGCTCCTTGCTTTGCCCATGCCACCAGGAACTGCCCCCCGCAGCTCCCATTGGCTGGGAACAGGGAACTGTGGCCAATGGGAGCTTTGGGGGAGGTGCCTGGAAGCGCGGCAAGGGCAGTGAATGCAGAGCCCTTCACCCTCCCCTTCTTCAGGGGACACAGCGCTTCCTGGAGCGCCTGGGGCCAGGGACAGGGCAGGCATGCAGGGAGCCTGCCCAAGCCCCGGTGTGCCCTGCTAACACCCTAGAGCCACAACCCCTCCTGCACCCTGCCCTAACCCCCCTGCATGCACCTCACACCCTTCCTGCACCCCAACAACCCCCTGCCCTGAGCCCCCTCCCACAGTCCATACCCCTTCTTCACCCCTTCCCTAAGCCCCCTCATACACCCCACAGCCCCCCTCTGCCCCAATCCCTTGCCCTCTGCCCCAATCCCACACCCTGCATGCCCTCATGCACCCCAACTCCCTGCCCCGGCCCTGCATACAATTTCCCACCCAAATGTGTCCCTCAGCCCAAAAAGTTTGCCCACCCCTGCACTAGTTCAATGCTAATGCAGAGGGAAGAGTTCTATCTGTTTAAATTATCAATTGCAAAATAAAACAACATACACAACACCTACAGAACATTTAATATTTTGTGAGACTTACCATTTCTTTTCTCTTGTCTGATGATATTATGGCATTCTGCATGCAGAAACTGCAAGTGATCAGCTACCATTCGCTGCTGGCATTCATGAATTACTTTGCCATATGAGCTGGGGTGTAAGTACTTCCGACATCGCATTTCTTCATCTTTTAATCTACCTAAAACCTATAGGCAAAGTTTCAAGCTATAGAACAAATAAATACTACAGAACAGTTTAGGAGAGGAAAGGAGAATCGCGTACAGTTTGAGACTTTAAGTAGGAAGAAGGCAACCCTGAATTTGTGCATGACACTGAGGCACTAGTTCAATGCTAATTCAGAGAGAAGACTGCTACCTACTGAATCATTAACTTTATTTCTTGCATTAATTCCTGTTTGCATTGGTGACTCAACTACTGACTAGGCCCAAATCTCATTATAGTTTGAGAGATCTAATGCTGCTAACCATGTTCCTCCTCTTGCAATTTTATTCCGTCTTCGCTTCTGTGACCCTGTTCTTTCGTGGTTCTCATCCAACCTCTCTTATTGCTCTTTCAGCATGTTCTGCAGAGGATCCTCCTCATCCCCTTTCCAAGTTTCTGTGGGAGTTCCACAGAGCTCTGCCCTTTGTCCCCTTCTCTTCCTCTTCTCTCTCGTATATCTGGGCAATTTCATACACAAAATACATTCAACTACCATCTCAATCTCTCTGACATCTCCTCGTGGATGTCTAGCCATCAGCTGAAGGTTTACATGGCTAAAGTTGAGCTATTAATCTGCTCCTCTCCTCCCTCACAGTCACCTCCTTCCTGATTATCTTTGGGCAACACTAACTTCCTACCTGTAACTCAGGCCCATAACCTGGGCATTATTACATACTTGAAAATTACTACACTAGGTTTGTGATTCGCTGAATTGAAGTTATTTTTGAAATCCAGAATTACACATTATCCACATTTATCAGTTAATTAGAGTATAATGTCTGTAAAGTTTGAAACCAAAAAGCAATATAAAGGGTTTGGGTAGTAATATTTACTTAGATTAATCATAACAAAAAAAAATTCATAACCACCCCAGAGCAACAAGAAAGCACAAAAATGTATACAGCAAAACAGGTAATAAAATAAACATGACAGAGGTAGAAGACAATTTAAAAAGGGGAAATAATTATGGAACAACTTTCTGCAGTGCAGACAGCTAGTAAATTCCTAATTTTTGATCTTGCCAGCCAATTTGTTATTAAATACAATTAGTTTCATAGGCTTTCCAGAAACCTTGTTAAACAGCTTATCTCCCATCCTTATGATATCTACGTTCACTCTGTAAAAGTACACTATATGCGTGTTCTCATTGGCCAAGGCAATGAGACAGAATTGTAGAAACAAATGTCTTCAAAATAAAACCCACCTATTTTTCATTTTGAGTGCACGTAGTTGTACCACCAGGAGGAAAATTAGTACAAAAATCTCTCTCTTCTAAAATAATTAAGATTTTAACATTCTATTATATAAAAAGTAATTAACTTGCTCTGTATTCTGCCTTTACATATTTTATATATATATATACACACACACACACAATAGATGCAAGTCAAAGTGGGGCTTCTTACCTTTTCCATATACTGTGAGCAGTTTGACTCTTGCAATAAGTTTGAAGCTTCTTGTTTATAATATTCCCCTGTTTCATTCAGAAAAGGACACTCAAAAATTTCCTGATAAAACTAAATCAAGAAAGTCTAATCAAGGACAAATAATACAAGGTATTAAAGTATTAAAATTCACAATTAAAAATACACCAAGCAATCATGCATTTTTACCTTTAGGGGAAATTTTTTCTTATACTGTTCAACATGAACAAAGGAGTTAATAACCCCATGGATTACTTTCTGGTTTGGGTCTTCTCCACAGCGATCACTGAAATAAGCAAAAACAAATATGCATTCCTAAGAAACTGTATGACTACTAAGACAGACATCAGACATGGAACCCCTTGACATTGGATGGAAGATTTTCCAGTTATTGCTTTTGTTTAAATTAACCAAAGATAAAAATTTATAAGATTAATCTTATGATATACCAGTGAACACTGATTCAATTTCTCTCCCTCTCATTCCATGAAGACTACGGAAATGGTGATGCATAAGTCTTTGCCAGCCTCCACAGAACAAGTACTGAGTAAGTACTGAGCACATTAGGAATACTAGAAGTCAATGAACTCTAGCTTGTTAAGAAGTAGGTAGGTAAGTAAATCCATTTATTCCTGTCTGAATACTGGTGACATCTTAGCAATTTTTGAAGCATTTTTGATCCATCACTCACTTGCACACTAAGCAACTGATCTCCCAGTGATAGGCCACACACAATTTATTCATCCCTATGCTGGTCGTTCCTTACTACAAATGACCCACCACCACTCCTTCCATGATAATGTCTCCATATTCTCTCTATATATACTGTCTGTGATCCAAGTATATAAGCTTGCTCTTGCTGATTTCTCTACAATATTATTTTCCAACGTATTTTTTGTCTTTCCCATCCAGGAGATACAAGAGTCTTCACCAGCACCACATCGTAAAGGCTTCAGTTTTCTTCTTGTCAGCAGCATTTGTTCCCCAGGATTCCACTCATAAGTAGTGATGGAGAAATCTTAAGCTTCTCACCCGTTGAACCTTTGTACATTCCAAGATGCCATGGTCTTTTCACACTTTCATAAGGAAGACCATGGCTGAGCAAGCCATCCCTGGTCATCTAATTTTTTTTGGCGTAGACTCCTTCGTTAGATAATTAGATTTATCTGGGATCATCTATCTGCTGCCTCTACCACTTGACCATTCAATTGTCATGTCCACTTGCATCCTGTTATTGTTTCAACATAGGCCCATTTAGTTTTCATCACATTCAGAAATAATCCATATTCCTCACTAACAGTTTTACAGACTTCTACATTCATTGCATCGATGGTTGCAGCGAAGAGCATCATACTTGAAGTTAGTAAAGAAGTGTCCACCAACAGAAATCCCAGCTCCTTCCTCTATCAAAAACTTCCAGGGCTTCTCACATAATAAATCCTCTGTACATGTTCATTCCCTCTTATGCTGCCCCATGAAAAAGTTTAACCACTCACTTTTGCCCACTGCTGTTCACATCATGGTTTGTTACTGACATTTGATACTAATGAGTTCAATTAGGTGCTTTGGAATCCCCATGTTTGCCAGTGTCTTCCAGAGACAGTCATGTCAGATGACAGACACTTTGGAGAGGTCAATGAAACACAATCTATGGGTGATTATACAGTCTGCATTTTTGAATGTGACATGACATATTCGCAATTTGTTCACATGTGCCTCATCCCTCTCTGAAACCAACTTGCTATGGTGATAGCTCTGCTTCTATCATTCACTTCATGCAATCCTGAATTATGTACATCAGCACTTCAATTGCAGGTCATAGCAGGGAGACAGCATGCTAGTTACTGCACTCTATAATATCCTCTTTCTATGGTGAGGGCAGAAAAATTCCCTTCATTCAGTTGTCTGGTCAATTTCTAGTCATTCATACATTGTTGCAAATTTTCCACAAGATCAATATAGTTGTCACCAAATCATTTTTAGCAATTCAAGTTACGTTATCTACTTGGGTGCTATCACAGGCTTCATTTTCATAATAGCAAGCATCCCTTCCTCCCGCAAGACTGATAGTTGGGTCTCTATAGTCTCTTTTCTGTCATCCTGCATTGTAAGTGGCTCTGATGAGACTGGCGCAATAATCTATCCATCTGTGTTTGATATCATCACCTTCAGCAAGAACTCTGCCATCATGACCTTCTATTACATTCTGTTGCAGGGAAAACCTTTCAGTGGGAAGTCTGACTACTGTGAATATATCTTTTATATTCTTACTCTCTTTATAACTCTCAAGATCCTTTCATTTTGCTGTGATGTATTTGTTCTTATCTCATGAAGTCTGCCTTTGAATCTGTCTGCTCAATTTCTTGTATTCTCTATTGCATTCTTCAGTCTCCAAGCTACTTTCTCTCATGTCATTTTTTACCACAAACTCCTCCTCCTCCTCCATTAACTATGATGCAGTCTGACACTGATTTCTCAGAATGTGTGTTTTAGCAGCTTCAAGCATAATAGTAAAGAAGAAAACTGCTACCAAAAATTGTGGTAAGCTCCATCTTACAAATACTTTCATCTTTAATAACTTACAGCCATCATTAGCTTCTCTCCAAGTCAAACAATGTTCATTTTTGCCAAGCACTGACTCAGACAGCACATTGTATTCCTCGCCTACCATCTGTACCTGAAAGGTCATCATAGACGAATGCTCTCCAAACCAGAGGAGGTTCATATAGGATTGATGAAGTACTTCTGTCCCTTTTATGTGAAGGGTAGCAAACAGGCACAGGATTTTCTTGTGGTCCTCTAGAGCAAGAATGTTAGTGAGAAGCAAGAGGTTGCTATCAAAAAGATCACATGGTTCAAAAACAAAAATGGTCCAGAGCAGCAAAAGGCTAGCATGTATAGGGACCAGACACACACACACACACACACACACAGAGTTTATTACTTTAAGCACCCCTCTAAATCCATCTAAAATTAGAAATAGTCCCCTGTGAAGCCAACAGGATGCTGGATGCCAGAATGACCTGGAAGAGGCTTATTTCTGCTAAACTGAGACTGACACAGATACCTCTCAGGTTCTAGGCCCTAGCCAGAGGAGGAAAAGATGTTGTCAGACCAGAAACTACTCTGTCAAGGACCAAATACTATACCATACCAAATGAAGCTCTAGCACCAACCTCTGTTCTGGAATAGCTCCTGGATCCACTACTCAATGGATCCACAGGCACTAGCTCTTTAAGCACCATTTAAGTAATTCCAGATTTGAAGTTTTCTGAGATCCCTCAGAACCCAAAGAGCAAGCTATATCTAGTGTTTTGCCCTTAGATGCATGGCAATTTTTCTATCACTTTGATGAGCATTCCTCTGGAGGGTTCAGAGAGGATAAGTCAAAACTGTCTCCTCTTAAGTGAAACTCATATAGAAAGAACATTAAGGAAAAAGTGACCTTCGCCAAGACAAAAAAAGCAGCAAATGTGTTTGTTACAGACATTTTACAGACACAGCACATCTACAATCTTCTTGCTTGTGTTGTTAATGTTCTGGAGCAGCCAATAATATCAAGCTCTCTCTGTACCTACAATAATGAAACTCATAAACCAAGAAACCTAGAACAGACATGTAGAACAAAAATAGTCCAGACCCAATCATCACACAAAACAGTGAACTATAAATAAAGTAAAAGAAAAGATGAGGGTTCTTAAAATTAGCGACAGAATTGGCCCACGCCTGGTATGCACTAGAAACTTTTGTCAGTGTAATAACATGGGTTTGCAGTAGGATTTTTTTAATAAAATTTTTATATGGGCAAAAGCCCTAGTGTAGAGACAGATATACCAGCAAAAACTGTTGTCAGTATAGCCTAGTTCATTCATGGAACGGATATACGCTATAAAAGCCAAAGTCAATATTTGCTGATCGAAGTTCTGTCTACAGCAGGAGGGTTTACTGGTATTGCTGTACTGCCAAACATTTTCTAGCGTACTCACTCTTTCACTACAGGTATGCTATTATGTAAGTATTTCAAACGTGACCACAGGACTGTGTTGCAAAGATAATATGTTTTGGCTCACCAAAAAAAAAGGAGAAAATATTCTAATAGGTAAATGAATACTATTGAGGTCTCCTCATATTTCAAGCCACTTCAGAGTTTTACATTTTTATTTTTTTTAAATAAGATTATGTTTAAAAATAAACATCTTTATATAGCTATTAAAAAACGATTCTTCAGAAAATGACAATGCCCACTATGGTACTTTAGAACAGTAATTTTCTAACAGACACTTTATAAGTTCCTCATTTTAAGATAAGCACATATAAAACTTATTTCTAAGCAGGAAATCTTGCTATCGATTATTTTCTTAATATATTTATTGATAGAACTATGTGGAAAACTTCATCACCATGCATTTATCTGATACATCAGATGGCCTGTCAGTCAAATAAGCAGCCTATAGATACCACAAGACTATGATACACTTGAATCTGCCTACACCTCCATGCTTTAATTTTTTAAAATCGAATACGAAAAACTGCACAACTTTTAAATTAAACACAATGAAACTCATGTCAACCACACTGTTATGTCATTTTAAAAACTAAATTATAGTAGTGGAATGACAAGGCAGCAGTATATTGCACACTGCACAACTGTGACCAATATGCACAATTAAGGTTCAGGGTACAACAGTAAAAACATAGGGTGTCCTTGTAAGGAAAGCCTATGTTTACATTAGATGGCCTTCAAAATAAATGTACTGTAGTGTTAATTCTTTAAGTAACCAGAAAGAATGCAAGAATAAGTTTCCAATTACTACTTCAGATCCAAAGTTCTGTTAATAAATGTGGTTAAAAAGCTGTTTTAAAAAAATGGATCCAGGATACTTTGCACACAGAATCTTATTCTTAAGTACATATTCCAATTCACATCTGCTTGTTTACTAGGAATTCGTGTGTGCACTAATGCCAATATTCAACATTGCAAAACAAACCAACCACCGAAGAGCAAATTATGTTGCAAATTTTGTGAACAAAATTACAAAATACATTACTGGTTTGTAACGATTATGAAAGTATACCATCAGGAAGAACTCCGTTTGATTTTTGAACAAGCTGTGCTTTAAGAAAAGCTTTAAGACTTGTTAACTAGTCAAATTCGATATGGAAGTAATTGAGAATATGAGAGACTAAAATGCCATTTTTACATTTTTTTTTTTGAGTGCTACTGAATCTAATAGATTTTCTTTTTACAGTGGATAATATGAACACCTCAACAACTATTAGTAATTTCATAGCTAGTAAAGAAATCAGTTCACTACATGTGTTCAATAGAAAAATTTGTCATGTAGTTTTAGACAGTTTCTACTAATTACTGTCATTTGAACTAGCACTTCAATCCTTTTCAAATTATTTCTGTGTTTAGGTATTTCATAGTTGAATTTTCCTCACAATTCATGATCTTGTCTGCTTCCTGCTGTATTCAAATACAAATGCAAAAGTTGACATTCAGCTTGCCTTGTAGAAGTATAGCTTCGACTAGAGAGGGGGAACAAAGTGTGTTATATAGTCAGGATTATTTTTAAGTCTCCTAGTTATATTTTGCGGTCTTGCTTTAAAACTAATACACATTTACAGGCTTATATTTAACAGAGTATAATTGTCATTTGTACTTAGTTAAAGGCATAACTTCTGTCTCCTCCAGCAGCGCCTGTATCCAGACAGACATTCTGTCCACGGATGTCTCTACCCAGATCCTGGTGTGGACTTGCAGGGACTGTGGCCTGCACTTCCTACTTGTTTCACCATCAGCTGGGGGGGGAGGGCGGGGGAATCCATGCGACAGGTGTCTCTTCGCTGGGTGGATTTCTCAGCCTGAAGGTCAGGTGTCCGGAGAGTTACGTAGAGGAGGTGTCTCTAGGCTCCAGGAGTATCCAATGCCTGGAGAAGTACTCTAGATGTCTCCATATGATGAGACGTGAAGGCTGTAGGATTCTCTCCAGGTGCGAGGGCTCGCGCTACACGCCCAAGAAGGATGACCGATGGCTCTTGCACAGGGACGACCGGCCTGGTCTTCCACAGCCCGTGTCCACCCTGCTCCCTCCCCCTCTGTTTGTGGTGAGAATCGTTATTGGCGCTGAATGCGAAGAGGAAGAGAGAAGCGAGCCATGCACCCTAGGATGAGACGGAGTTCCCATCTTACCCCACACCAGGTAGGAAACATTAGGGGCTTTGTCGTGATTGGAGACTTCTGCATTGCTGAGGGGACGGAAGCAACCATTGTTGCCCTCTGACAAGTGCCCTACTCGGGAGGTCTTGCTTGTCTGGGGGGCCCGTATGAGACGTACGGGGGTATTGTCATAGAATCGGTCCGCCCCACTGACTACTACCCCACTGCTATCATACCTCATGTGGGAACCTCAACTGATACCTCTAGAGAGGTGATCCTCAGCAGATCAAGCGTGACTACAGGGCTCTGGGAGTCACGGTCCGGTGAAGCCGAGTTCGGTGCTCAGTGGTAGGTTCTCTGGCGATTCTTCCCGGTCAAGGGTAGGGCTAGGCAGGAGACAGCAGTGACTAATTGGAGGCGTTGGGTAAAATTTTGCTCTGGATTGTCGGAGATGGTGTATCGAGTGAGGGCTTTGGCTTCCTCACACACGGCAACTCTGTTTTCCCGGGCAGGAGGCTACTTGCTAGCAGAGATGGACTCCACCTGTCAAAGGAAGGGAAGAGCATTTGCTTGGACGTGCGGACTTGGTTCCTACATAGTGGGACGGCTTTTAGAACTAGGGTTCGACGGCGGAAGTAGACCAAAGCCCACTCAGGAAGTCTCAAAGAGGGAAACTCTTGAGGAGTGATGGAACTTGGGGATGCGGTTTGTAATGGCAGGGAGAAAAGGGAAAGCCTAATCGGAACTGTGATGAGATGGGGGAATCAAATCAATTGCCATTAAGTGTCCTATATCGCAAGCCCTTATATCTGAGGTGTGTAGGAAGGAACAGCCGAGACAATTCAAGGTAGGAGAATGCAAAGAGGGGAAGTATAGAGCGAAGTAAAGGGCTTAGGCAGATGGTCGAATTGTTTTAGAGTCCGCTACACAAAATGCGAGGGCCTGGGAGGGAACCAAGAGGAGTAATTAGTAGTACTGGCACAGACAGGGAATACGATGTTATTGTCCATAACAGAGACATGGTGGGATAGCTCGCATACTGGAGCACTGCCATGTTATGGGTATAAGGCTGTTGCAAGGAAGTAGGCAGGGGCGGAGAGTGGAAGAGTTAGCCGTATGTAAGAGCTGTGGTGAATGTCAGAGCTTCCACTACGAAACTGGAAATAGCCGTTGAAGTCCTTATGGGTTAAATTTAGAGGGGAATGTCACGCAAGGGTGAGATGTTATGGTGTGTGTCTTGTACAGGACCACCAGACCAGAACTGAAGAGGTGGATGAGGCATTTTTACAGGACGACTGCAGAAAGTCTGTAGATAAGACCCTGGTTCTGGCATGGCGGGCATTTTCATTATCCCTTTTTATATGTGCTGGAGAGTTGAAATCCAGCAGTGCTAAAGGCAATGCAGGAAGACTTTATGTGGAGATCGCTGAGGACAACTTCCTGGTACAAAAAATGTGGGGGAAACCAACGAGTCATAATGGGAGTGGCTTGCCGCCTCTCGGGCCTCCTGCTCACAAACAGAGAAGAGTTTGATCTCGGGGAAGTTAGGTGAATCGGCTACACTGATTGACAGGCGCAGTGATCATACATGTATTGGAGTCAGAACCCTGAAGTCTTAAAAAAGGAGGAAGGAGAGAAGCAGACGCAAACCTGGGATTCAGAAAAGCGGAATTTCAGCTCAACCGCATTTAGAGAAACTGCCCACATGGCGAGAATTCCCTGGGGACAGCTGAAACTGAAGGGGTATGGGTGTCCAGGGGAGTGGGCCGTTTTTTAAAGAAAACATGCTCAGTAGACAGGAAAACAATACCATACCCGCATGTGCCCGAAGAACAAGCAAGCGTAGAAAGTGCCCAGCATGGCTTAGCGGGAACCCAGTGAGTGAGCCTGACAGTGCAACAGAAGTAAACTTACAAATAGATTGGAAGCTGGAAGTGCTGGAGGTAGGCTGAGTATAGATTATGCTCTGGGGCCTGCAGGGATAGAATAAGAAAGCCAAAGGCAATTTGAGTTGAAACTGCAAGGGATGTGAAGCGATACATATGAGGGGTTTTACAGGTATGTAGCAACTTAAGAGGGGGATTTTTCTAAGGGATGGTGGCGGCCCCTTACTCATGAGGGCAGGTATCCTAGTGGTGGAAGATATGGAAAAGCTGAAAGTATTCACCATTACCTTTCTTCACTTCGAGTCTTTTACGGGCGGTAGGATCAACATCCCAGACTACTACATCTGGGAAACGCTCGAGGGAGAGGAGGAAGACAGCCCACTTTGTGATAAGAGGGTCAGCGTTGGGACTACTTAAAGACGTTAGACTGTGCGGCAAAGCTACTACTCCGGGACCCGGAAAAAGTACGCACTCTGGCAATCAAGAGGGCTTGCTGATCGGAGTTAGCTTGATGTGATATAGCGCAGAGCCGCTTGACCATACTTGAAAATTCATTGGCGAACAGGAGATGTCAGAGACTGAGAAGAAAGCAAATCTAGTACCTTTCTTTAAGAAGGTAAAAAGGAGGATCCAGGGGATACAGACCAATCAGTCTCACCGGGTAGTACTCGCCCTGAAAATCAATGAAGCAGTGCTGGAAGATCCATGCTTGAAACACATTAGAGGAAAAACAAGGTGATCGACGCAGTCAGATGGAGTTCACCAAGGTAAATCTAGCCTGGCCAACCTGATTGCTTGTCTATGATGAGGCAGAAATGACTGGACTTGTGTGTGGAGGTCCAAAGCTGTTGAGTGTGTATACCTTGACTTTAGTAGCTTTGACCGGTTTCCACACAGCATCTCATCAAGCAAACTTAAGGAAGTATGGGTTGGAGGGAATGACTGTGAAGTGGATAAGAAAACTGGCTGAATCAACGGGCTCAGCGGGTAGGTATCAATGGGCACACTCTTAGTTGGCAACCAAGTTAACAAGTGGGGCTGTGCCCAGGGGTAGTCTGTTCTTATGGGACACGTTCTATTCAATGTTTCATCTACTGATCTTTGATATTGGGATGAATTTGCACATTAAGTAATTTGCAGATGACCCAAGTTGGGGGTAGTGAGTGGACACGCTGGAGGCAGGGTAGGTAGGAGTTCAGGGACTTGACAAATTTGGAGACTTAGTGTGAGGCCACAAGAAACCTCATGAAGTTCACACCCAAGGACAGGCAATCCTGCACTTAGTGACAGACAAATACCCCATGCACTTGCTACAGGGCTGGTACTGTTTGCCTAAGTAGCAGTTGCTGACAGAATAAGGATTCTTGGGGTTATGGTAGATGAAAGGTTTGAACATGAGGCCTACACGTGTGCTTTCTTGTGCCAAAAAGCTAATAGCATACTGGGCTTGTATTTGAGTATCGAGAGTAGTTTTCCAGCAGATCGAGGGATGTGAATTACTTCACCCTCTATTCGGCAACAACTGGTATGTAGGCCGATTGCGGATATTGTGTCATTTTGGGCGTCACACTACAAAAAGGACGTGGAACAATTTGGAGAGAGAGTCCAGCGGAGGGCAACAAATATTTGATTAGAGACTGGAGCACATGACTTATTGAAGTATGAGACTGACGGCTAGGCTTATTTGTCCTTGCCGAAAGAGAAGACTAAGGGGGGATTTGATTAGCAACCTTCAACTACTTGAGGTGGTGCTCATGGATTGAGGGTAGCTAGGGCTGGTTCACAGTTTGGTGACGGGACGGACCGAACAAGGCGCACATGGTATTGGAAGTTCTGCTTCAAGTTGCGGAGAGTCCTGAGGGTGGATATTAAGAAAAAACTTTAACTCTAGAGGTGGTGTGAGATTGGAATGGATTGTTACCTAGGTGTATGGTGGGTAGTTCTCCATCTTTTAGAGATACTCCTCAAGGTCCGGCTAGGACCGCACCCTGGCTGGGTTTTATTTGAGGGAAATAAAATGGCGCTGTGCCTCTTGCCCATTTCGTACATATTTTCTGCTTGACAATGAGGCCCTTTAATTCCTTATGGTGTATATATGCTTAATGCTTCTATCTGCAATGTTTCTTGTGACGTTTGGCTACAGCCTGCCTTTAGCAGGGGGTTGGACTAGATGACCTCATGAGGTCCCTTCCAACCTTTTGATTCTATGATTCTATGATAACTATAAATGTGTTTAAGATTTTAGTCAGAGGCCTTTATTAAAAAAATTCCAATTCAATTGTTCAGTTTGTATTGCACTAAAAAAAACAAAGCAAAACAAAACTTTCAAAACACTTATACACCTCTACCCCCAATATAACGCGGTCCTTGGGAGACAAAAAAAATCTCACCATGTGATAGGTGAGACCGCGTTATATCAAACTTGTTTTGCCCCCGCTATTCCTTGTTCCCTGACTGCCCCCTCCAGAAAGACTCCCGTCCCTAATCACTCCCAGGACCCCATCCCCTACCTGACCCCTATCCACCTCCCCCGCACTCCCGACAGGCACTCACTGGCAGCGGTGGGAAGCGGAGCAGCCTTGCTCCAGTCCAGTCCACTCCACTCCATCAGCTCCTAGCCACAGTGCTCAGCTTCCCACTCTCAGTGAGTACAGGGAGGTTGGGGAAAGAATGCACCCTCTGCCCCCACTGCACTCACCTGCGGCGGGAAGCGGAACGATGCGGCCCCAGCCCATTCCACTTTCCTTGCCCTGACCACAGCCGTGCTGCTGGGGAGCAGGTGGGGAAAGCTCCTGCACTCACCTGCGGCAAGAAGAGGAGCACCATGGCTGGGAGCTGGCAGAGTGGAGATGGCTGGGGCTGGGCTGCTCCGCTTCCCGCTGCCGAGTGAGGGAAGGTTGGGGAAAGGACACCCTCTGCACTCACTGGCGGCAGGAAGCAGAGCGACATGGCCCCAGCCTGCTCCATTCTGCCATCTCCCAGCCACGGCGTTCCGCTTCCCGCTGCAGGTGAGTGGGGGGAGGTTGGGGAAAAGGACGCACCCCATACTCACCTGCGGCGGGAAGTAGAGAGCTGCAGCTGGGAGCTGGTGGAGCGGAGCAGGCTAGGGCCTGCTGCTCCACTTCCGCCGCTGCTGGTGAGTGTGGAGGGGATCCCTTCCCCCAAACCCCCTCCCCCGAGCGACATGGGCTGGAGCTGGGGTGAGGAAAGCAGAGCGGGTTGTTCCCAGCCCCCCGCTAATCACCTGGGCCACTCCGGGACTGCCAGGCCCCCAAAAGGGCCTTCCCACACCTCCTGCCCCCAGACCCTGGTGGGGGCAGGGAGCCCCTTACCGCCCCCAAGAACCTCTGCACCAGCCTGGCCCGGCACCCTTAACACGCTGCTCAGAGCAGCGTGTCAGAGCTTTACCGTGTTGTATGCGAACCTGCCTTATATCAAGTTGCGTTATATCAGGGTAAAGATGTAGTTATTTTTCCATAACATACTTGACAATCTAGCAATAAAAACCATTTCCAACATATCAACAGTTTCAGTGAAATATAGGAGACGCAAGGTGAGTGAGATATTCTCCTTTATTACCAGCTTTCAAGCTACAAATAACTCTTCCTCCGGTCTAGGAAAGGTACTCAGAGTGTCAAAGCTAAATACAAGGTCAAACAAATAGATTATTGTTAGTAGATAACCCATATTCTAAGGGACAATTCAAGCTGAAGTGGTCCATTAACACCCCTGTGTTTATGGGAGGGGGGGGGATTTAATGGGTTACAGATTGTTGTTTTATAAACCATAAGTCCAGTGTCTTTATTAAGACCATGATTTTTAGTGTCTAGCAAAGTTATGAATTTAAGCTCTTAGGCTCATCTTTTCAAGTTGTTGTGCAGGTTTCCTTTGCAGATGAGGACTGATAGGTCAGATATAGAAATTGCTTTGTGAAAAGTGTTCAACCACAGGTGATGCGGTGTTTTTCTCTCTTATCATTTTCCTATATAAGTTCATTCACGAGCACAGTGATTGTCTGGTTTCATCCATATAGCCGCTATTGGGGCATTTAGTGCACTGGATGAGGTACTCCACATGTTGTGATAAGCATATGTAGGACCCATGGATCTTGAAACATGTGATGTGGCGGAGGTGGATCATTGTAGCATGGAGATATGTTTTCAGGTTTTGCATCTGTTGTTTTGGCAAGATCTGGTGCCACTTCGAGTTGGTGTGTCCTGGTCTGTGGGGAACTTGCTTCTGATGAGTTTGGAGACATTGGCAA
Organism: Chelonoidis abingdonii; assembly: GCF_003597395.2. Taxonomy (NCBI): domain Eukaryota; kingdom Metazoa; phylum Chordata; order Testudines; family Testudinidae; genus Chelonoidis; species Chelonoidis abingdonii. The sequence continues at coordinate 30,029,023 of NC_133770.1, read as the reverse complement.
GTTGTTTGAAGGCCAGAAGAGGGGGGTTCAGGAAAGATTTTGTTCAAGATGGGGTCCCCATTGAGTATGGGCTGGAGCTGTTCAATAATACCCCACATGGGTTCCAGTGTGGAGTGGTAGGTGACAACTATGGGTGTGCGGTTTGGAGGGGTGGGAGAGGGGGAGAGGTGCGGGATTTATTTCTGTACTGAAGTAGGTTCTCTTGGGGTATTTGGGTGGCCCATTACATGATGTGATCTACTTTTCTGGTGGAGTGTTTGTTGGGTGAAGGCAATTTTGAGTATGTTAAGGTATATATCCCAGACTTCCTCCTCAGAGCATATTCTGTGGTATCTGAGTGGCTGGCTGTGCAGAGGATGAAAACATCCAGTCTCATGTTTTGTGGTGCATTTGTGCAGTGATTCTTCAAGGTGGCCCATGAAGAGGTTGGTATATTCAGGAGCCATCCTAGTACCTATGGCAGTTTGACTCAGTGTTTGCTGTTGAACGTAAAATGGATGAGTTTGGCATGTGTTTTTTGGGTAGGTATCTGAGGACTGTCCATTGTCTTGTAAATATTTGAAACAGGCATCCATGCCGTCACTGTTAGGGATTCTGGTATCTAAGGAAATGATGTCCCTGGTAGCAAAGATGGTATTCTGAGGAACACACTAACTCAAAGTATCACAACACCCTGCCAAAACAACAGATGAGAAACCTGAAAACATATCTCCACTGCTACTATGATCAGCACCCCACATATCGCACCTTTCAAGACCTATGGTTCCTACAGATACCGAACACAACGTGTGGTTTATCTCATCCAGTGCACTACATGGCCCAATAACTACTATGTGGGTAAAACCAGAACGGCAATCAGGAGAGTCGCGAATGAACTCACACAGGAAAATGATACAAGAGAAAAACATCATATCACCTGTGACTGAACACCTTTCACAAAGCGATCTCTCTCCATATGATCTATCAGTCCTCATCCATAAGAACGACCGTACCTGGTCAGACCAAAGGTCCATCTAGCCCAGTATCTGTCTACCGACACTGGCCAATGCCAGGTGCCCCAGAGGGGGTGAACCTAACAGGCAATGATCAAGCGATCGCTCTCCTGCCATCCATCTCCATCCTCTGACAGACAGAGGCTAGGGACACCATTCCTTACCCATCCTGGCTAATAGCCATTTATGGACTTAACCACCATTTATTTATCCAGTTCTCTTTTAAACACTGTTATAGTCCCAGCCTTCACGAACTCCTCAGGTAAGGAGTTCCACAAGCTGACTGTGCGCTGCGTGAAGAACTTCCTTTTATTTGTTTTAAACCTGCTGCCTATTAATTTCATTTGGTGGCCCCTAGTTCTTGTATTATGGGAATAAGTAAATAACTTTTCCTTATCCACTTTCTCCACATCACTCATGATTTTGGGCTATATTTATGTACTAATTTTATACTGTGTAATGCATTAAAAGTTCCAGTTATAAGAGGTATAACTCCCCTTCTACTTACTGATATGCTTAAAAAAAACAAAACACGTAGAAATAATTGCATGAAGCAGATTTTACTTTTATGTACAGGCTTGCATATTGAGTACTGTATATGAAAAGTGTGCACATAATTTAGTTTTTTATGTAGTTCAATGTTCTATCCACTTCATGTAATATTTGTTACTTCAGATACTTCCATACGAGATGCAATTTAATACTTTTTATTCCTACAAAGATATGGTGCAATCCCTGCACTGGTAAACTTGATTCTAAGACAGCTACTGCAGTTGCCACTAAAATCTTCACAATTGTTCTTTGCCATAATACTAATTGCTGGCAATATTGCTTGTACTAATCATGGAAGACAGCACAAATACTACTGTAATGTTAGTTCAGCAAAGGCAAAATCGTAAAGGTTTGACAGCAAGCACTATACTGTCCAGTACTTGAAAGAAACAATTTTTTGTAACAGAAATAATCAGTTCTCGCTTGTATAGTGCATTTCATAATGCATAGATTATAAATTGCTTTGGAAAGGAAAATCAATTGCCTTATTTCATAGATGGAGAAACTGAGGAACAGATGTGAAATTACTTGCTCCAAATCATACAGCAGTGCCTGTGGCAGAGCAGAAAAGGGAAATCAGGTCTAGCCATTAGACAACCATGCTGCTTAGAGACCTACAGGCACACAGTTTTTACCACTTTCAAAGTTTCTTTAAAAATCAACCAGCCCCACTCTCTTATAGGCCCTGATCAAAAGCCCACTGAAATCAATTGGAGTCACTCCACTGACTGCAACAGTCTTTCGATCAGGCCCATAACCAGCTAACTCTTCACAGCGAAGGAATGTGATCCTTTTCATAGCTATTGAAAGTGTTGCTTCATGGTTGACAATAAATAGCCCTCTCTAATAAGTGCGTCAGCATCCTTTTCCAATGAAATACCTAATTTTCATGGATTAGGGGCTCTGTCTCAGTTGTTTCATTCACATTTAGGTAAGCTAATAAATAGTCAAGATGAGAATCCAGGCCGCTTGTTCTTAGTATAACTAAACAGAAACTTCTGCATTGCTAAGTGGAATATGCTTATGACCCTTGTTCACCAGATTCAAAAGACTTAAGATATGATTATCGTTACTTAACCCCCAATTTATCCTTGAATCACTGTTCACACTGGCTCCAGAAGAAGTGGTCGTAGGCAGCTCTAAACATTAGGTATATTATAGGCTTCAGAAGTAATGTTTCAGAAGGATGTAATATTAGTCCTTAACACATTTTCATAAAATCCAGTTGAAAGGAGCAGCAGGTAAAAGTCTCCATTACACAGATATATAAAGGGAGGCACAAACACTGTGTCTAGCTCAAGGTTTCTCTTCAACTCAGCATTAGAAGTAGGAAGAGAAACCAGAGTTCTAGTCTCAAGTGTTAGGTACTAAAGAACATTCCCTCTGGATTATCGTTAGGCTTGGCAGGATTTGATTTGAACTGTTAGTCCTCCATCTAACATCTATTTCACCTGACACATTGGAACAGATGAAAAAATATATCCATTGGTAACAGTCGGCAAGCACGATGTCCCACCTATTTTGCGCCTACAGGAATCCAGCCCCATAGTGGCGCAGGTAACTCTCTGCAGCCCCACTGTTGTGGTCCCAGCTAGGACTGTGGGGGCCATCCCCAGCCAAGGACCATGCAGCAAGGGGGTGGCCTCCCCCAGGAGCTTCTGCTCTGCACTGCCAAGACGACAGCTTTTTGCACACCTCACAGCTGCAGGGATCTAGTATCATCAGTCCTGTAGCCACAGGTAGCCCCCCTGTAACTGCAGTGTGAAACTGGAAATGTATTTGAATAAAATAATAAATAAAAAAAAGATTAAAAATAAAAATTGATATTAACGGAATTTCAAATAAATAATAATAATCAAATTCTTCCAGGTCTAACTACAGAGAATTTAATTTTTCAACTCAGGTTCTCTTTCTGCACAAGTAAATCGCAACAGAAGGGTTTATATTTTTGACAGCTAAAGCTTTTGGCACATTAATGAGGTAATAGCAACACATTCAGAGTTGGTTTATACTAAAATAAGAAGGCAGCTTAACTAAAGTCCAATGAATTCACAGGCCTCTCCAAGCAAACAGTTACAAAACAATTTAGACCAGGTTAGAAACACTGTAACTAATAGAAAACAAACAAGCACTCACTTTTTAATTTCTCGGAGGAGCATTCGAATGAGGATACCCTGCAGTGGCTCAATCATTAATTTCCTCCACATATCAAGTGCTAGCTGTAAAGATACACACATCACAGAAAACTTATCCCATAGTAAACGCAGTTTAAAAATCAACAAACTGAAGAGAGATTTGGGCAGGAATTAACATCCTTCCCAATGTTTGTTTCCATTTTCAATTCTTTTGTTTGACAAATCCCAGATCTGCTTTATCAACAATATTTACACAGATACACACCTACATGTGTTTCTCCCACCTCCAGGTTGTACCTTATTTAATTTTGCTTTTCAGATAAGGAACCGACAAGTCCTCTATACAACTTTTTAACCTAATATTCCAAGGTGCTCAATACTCCCACTGAAAGTCAAGCTATATATTTTTAGATTGCATACATTTTTTAATTGTAAAAATCAACATTTAAAAGAACACAATTGAATTATATGTACACTTTATGGTTACCTCTTACATCTACTTTCAGAGGTACTTACCTCTCCTATTTCCATCAGTGGTTCACTTATATCCACACCTCCATAGCCATACTGAAGATCAGCTTCAGTTAATTTGTTCTTCTTAATAAACTGTGTGTTGAGGTACCTACGGAAACAAAAGCATTCTAATCAACCCCCAGAGCATAAAACTGAGTGAGATGTGCTAAATACTTCAATAACCTTTGTAACCACACAATGTCTTTAGCTTAGCGGAAGGTGAGAAAGCAGGTGACTTTGAAAGCGATTATTAAATAGATAAGACCTTTTCTAGAAAACAAAGACCGCTGGACCTCCCTGAATTAATTTGAACTACAACATTAAAAGAAAAAAAGAAGTAAATGTTTTTTTAAAATTGCTAGTGATGGAAAATTGCCACAACCCTTGCCAAGTTATTTCAATGTCACAAAGTGAAAGTTTAAAGGCAGAAGGGACCCATCAGACCAGGTCTGTACAGCATATGGCCCGCGGCGGCGGGTGAGGGAGGGAGGGGGGGTGAGGAGGCGAGCGAGCAGGTGGGCAGTGGTGGGGAGGCAGGCAGCTGGCCCCAGCTCACTGCTGCTCTGCCTCTGCCTCCTCCTCCCAGAACTTTCTGCCCTGCTTCTCCTTGACCCCTGCTTCCCATGAATCAGCTGTTTGCGTGGGAAGCCTAGGAGGGCTGAGAAGCGGTACAGAAGCTTTGTGCTCAGGCCCTGGGAGGCGGAGGTGGAATGCAGATGAGCTGGGGCGGGGAGCAGTTCCCAGGTTACCTGCTGCGGCACGGGTGGCCCTCCACCCCAGCTGACCTCCACCTCCGTCTCCCTGGGCCTGAGCGCCACACCGCTTCTCTGCCCTCCCAGGCTTCCCGCGTGAACAGCTGATTCATGGGAAGCAGGCGGGCTGCGAGCTCGGCCTGACCCGGTGCTCCAGGTGCTGCATGGCAATGGCATGGCCTGGCGGCAGCCGAGCACAACAATAGCACCGCCAGCCACCTCCAGGCAACGCGGTAAAGGGGCAGGGAGGGGGGGTTGGATAGAGGGCAGGGGAGTTCGGGGCGGTGGTCAGGGGTGGGGGAGTTGATAGGGGTAGGGGCGGTCAGAGGGTGGGGAACAGGGTGGTTGAATAGGGGCAAGGGTCCCGGGAGGGAGGCTGTCAGGAAGGAGGGGGAGGTTGGATGGGGGCAGTCAGGGGCAGGACTCCCAGGGGGCCATCAGGAATGAGAGGAGAGGTTGGATGGGGCAGTGGGGAGCAGTCAAGGGACAGGGAAGGGGGTGGATGGGGCACAGGTCCGGGGGGGGGCGTCAAGGAATACGGGGGGTTGGATGGGGCAGAGTTCCACGGGGGTTAGGGGGGAGACCATGACCCCCTTGTGGGGTAAGGAGGGAACCACTTGTTTAGATTTGGGCAGCTCATCACTGGCTGAGGAGGCGAGCGGGTGATCAGTGGCAGAGGGCGAGTACGCGAGCCGGGGGAGGGGGGTGTTAAGAAGGCGAGCCACGAGTCAGTGGCTGACCTGTTCTACTCATCTGGTCTGGCTCCCTTCCCTTCCCAGGGTTGCAGCTGTCTGGAGATGCTGCCTTCCATGCCTTCCTCATCCACACCTCATTCATTCAACAGGGCAACTGATTACAAAGTGGGGGGAAGATCTTATTCTACTTCTAGCAAAAAGACGTTTTTCTTTTACCTTATTTATACTACCTTAGGTGCCCACTATAACCATATTAGCGAGGTTCAGTACTGCTGTTTCCGCAGGGCGGCCCGTGGGGAAGGAGGGTTTGTTGGGGGGGGGGGGGGGGGGGGTTGTTTTCGCAGGGCGGGCAGTGCTGTGGGGGTTCAGCGGCGCTGGGGGGAGAGGGTTTGGTGGGGCCCGGTGGATTTCAGCCCTCAGCTGTTTTCTGTGGAGTAATATGGCCATCGCCACTTTACAAGTTGTGCAGGTCTGCATCAGACTATCTAATCTGATCTTTTGCATATTACAGGCCACCATCATCCCCCAGCACCTATATACTAAACCCAACAATCAAAATTAGACCAAAGTATTATAGCCCATAGGAAACTAAACTATTATGTGTCACAAGCAGAGGGACAGGAGAGATCAAGATGCATCAATATCCAGGAATTCATAAAGAGAGATATACCCAGATAATCCTGGCAAGTGACCTGCACTTCATGCTGCAGTAGGGACCAGATGTCCCGTTTTAAAGGGACAGTCTCATTTTTTGGGACTTTCTTATGTAGGCACCTATTACCCTCCACCCCCGTCCCATTTTTTCACAGTTGCTATCTGGTCACCCTATGCTGCAGAGGAAGGTAAAAAACCTCCAAAGTCATTGCCAATTTTATCAGGGGGGGAGCATTCCTTCCTAACCTCACATATGGTAATCAGTTAGGCCCTGATCTTGTGAGCAAGAATCAGCCAGCGAAGCATGCTCGGTACCCCCTCAGAGCACTGGTCCACCCCATCCAGTGTACGATCTCCAGCCTTTTGCCTCAGACGAAGGCCAGCAGAAACCACACCCAGGACACACTGGAGGGGATACATCAACTCATCTAGATATTTGCCTTGTTTTACAGCAGGCTACATAAAAAGTATTAGCAAAGTCAGTAAAAATTAAAATTCATACACACAATTACTTGTTTATACTGCTCTATATACATACTATACAACAAAATATTTATATTCCCGTTAATTTATTTTATAATTATATGGTTATGTCTGATTTTGTAAGAAAATAGTTTTAAAATGAGGTGAAACTTGGGGTATACAAGACAAATCAGACTCCTGAAAAGGGTACAGTAGTCTGGAAAGGTTGAGAATCACTGGGCTAACCAAACCAATCTCTTCCATTCTCCTCTCCTAAAATAGAACCTACATTCTCCTGATCATTCTCGTAGCTATTCTCTGCACCTGTTCCAGTCTGAATTATCTTTCTTAAAGATGGGTGACCAGAATTGTACATAGTATTCCACATGAGATCTTAACAGTGCCCTATACAATGGCATTAATATTTCATCTCTGTTGGAAATTCCTCACCTGATACATACTAGGATCGCATTTGACTTTTTCACAGCTCCATCACACTGGTAGCTCATCATCATCCTATGATCAATCCACACACCCTGGTCTCTCTCTTCCTCTATCATTTCTAACTGAGGAGACCACAGCTTGTAAAACAGAACTTATTATTAGACCCTAGTGCATGACCTTGCACTTTTTACCATTGACTTTAATCCCATCATTCCTGTCCTCAAGGTCTGCCAGATATTTCTGTATAATACTTTGATCCTCCTCTGTATTGATAACGCCCAACTTTGTATCAGCCAATTTCACTGGCACACTCCTACGTTTTGTGCCAAGGGTCAATAATAAAAATATTGAGCAAGACTAATCCCAAGAAAGATTTTGAGGAACTCCTCTAGTAACCTCCCTCCAATCTGAAACCCTCCACTACTAACCTCCCTCTACTTTTCAGCACCACCCCTTGCCTTCTCTCCATCACCCAGTTCCATACGTACCTATAGTTATTGTGCTAGTCCCCACTTCTCTAATTTAACTAAAAAATTGCTATTTGGTACCATGTCAAATGCTTTATTAAAGTCCAAGTATATTATTGCATTTTCCTTCAAAAAAAATTAATTATTTTCTCAAAGAAGGAAATCAGGTTAGTCTGGCACAATCTACCCTTGGTAAACCCATGTTCCCATGGTGCATTACATTCCCTTTGCCGTTTACCTCCATAAGTTTTTTCTTTTTCTTTTATCATGTGTTCCACAGTCTTCCATACTACTTAGGTTAGACTAATATCTATAACTAGTTATAACTTGTTATAACTTGTAACTGCTCAGATAACTCCTCCCTTTCTTAAAACACTGGAGAATAGGTAACATCAGACCTATCACAGAGTACTATTCTTGAATAGTTGAATTAAAAATCCTTGCTACTAACTAGCAATCTCATGTGCATATGGTTAATAACCCTCACAGTTAAAAATGTATGCCTTATTTCTAGCCTGAATTTGTCAAATGTCCAACTTCCAAAATATTGGAGCTTGTTATACTTTTGTCTGCTGGATTGAAGAGCTCATTACCCAAGTTTTGTTCACCATTTAGGTACTTATCTTGGTTAACAAACAGACTGAGCTTCTGGATTCTTTCACTGTAAGGCAGTGGTTCTCAAACTTTTATACTGGTGACTCCTTTCACATAGCAAGCCTCTGAGTGCGATTCCCTCCTCCCCATATAAGACACTTTAATATATTTAAAACCATTATAAATGCAGGAGGTAAAGTGGGGTTTGCGGTGGAGGCTGACAGCTTGTGACCCCCCATGTAATAACCTTGTAACCCCCTGAGGGGTCCCAACCCCCAGTTTGAGAACCCCTGCTATAAGGCATGTTGTCCTATCTTTTAATAATTCTTGTGGCTCTTCTCTGAACCCTCTTCAATTTATCAACATCTTTCTTGATTTTACAACACCGAACCTGGAGATAGTATTCCAGTAGCAGTCAGACCAGTGCCAAATACAGAGATAACACAACCTCCCTACTCTTAATTCCAGATTCAACTCTCAACATGTGTAAGGCTTGCATTAGTCCTTTCGGCCACAGCATCATACTGGAATGCCATAAAGAATTCTGATAACGCAAAATGAGAATGAACTTTTTAATATTTGTTTTAATATCACACGATCATATCCCGTTAGCTGCTAGATATTAATGACTTTTATACAGCATATGAAACAATTGCTTGATTTATTATTTCAGTCAGTAATTACAAGATACCGGTATTAATTGGATCTGATCTGTTCCAAAAGACACTGTTTTGACATTTATGACTATAATTCTCAGCACAGTGTATACAGTTTTATAACTTCTAAGTGATGGACAAATATTAGAGCATCAACTTTTAAAATTATATGTTGTAAACCGAAGTCCTTACCCGATTCTTGGATAATTTATTTTTTTTAAATCTAAGGCCAGGTCTACACTGTGTGTGTGGGGCCAGGGGCGGGGGTGGGGGTGGGAGGGGGAATTAACCTAAGATACGCAACTTCAGCTGAAACAATAGTATAGTTGAAGTCAACGTATCTTAGGTTGACTTCCCTAGAGTACTCACGGCGCAAGGTCGACTGCCGCCACTCCCCCGTCGACTCCGCTTCTGCCTCTTGCCACAGTGGAGTGCAGGAGTCGACAGCCAAGCAACTGGGGATCGATTTATCATGTCTACACTAGATGTAATAAATCAATCCCTGATTGATCGAGCACTGCCTGCCGATTCGGCAGATAGTGTAGACGTACTCAAGTTTACTTCTCACTATCTGTGCTCTTTTTTTATTTACCTCTGGTAACATTTACTTTGCTTGATTTCAGATTCCTCAGGTATAGTGAAGTGTGATGATGTGTGTAACAGTCATCTTTTGTCCAACATTTACACAGAAAATTAGCATTCATCAAAAACTCTATAAAGGAAAAGACAGCATTCAGAACACCTCAACTAGAAATACCCTTCCTATTTAGAAACATTTAAACCTGTACTTGAAAGCTTCCTGACCCAAATAATATACGGCATATTCTGGATATCTCAAACTTGAACGTAGGTAACATGAACACAATGGATGACTGTATCCTAGAAAATAGTGACTGTAAAAAGCATTTGGAGGTCATGGTTAAGGCTACGTTTATGTTATGGAATCCGTGACTGCCAAACACTCCATGACATTCTCTGCTTCAACTACATGGGCTGCAGGAATCTTCAGCTCGTAGCCAGAGGGGCCGTGGCAGGACTCCAGTGACAGATAACAGCAACAACAAGCGACAGGGGACCCCCTGCAAGATTCCAGCGACAGGTGACAGACTCCTGAGGGGGCCCTCCTCAGGGTTCCAGTGATGGGAGACAGCCTCAGGGATGCCTCGGGTGAGCGACTGGAAGTGTCCCATTTTCTCTTTGGGAAATATGGTCACTCTGCAGCTCCCAGCCACCATGAGTGGAGGGAGGGGCCCCTGCAGCTTCCAGCTGCCATGGGCAGAGGGGAAACCCCTCATATCCCCTGCCACTGTGGTGGTTGGGAGACCATGGAGCCTCAGCAGCAAAAGTCACAGACAGGTCGCAGAGCTTCTGTGAATTTTTATTGCCCATGACTCATCTGTGACTTTTACTAAAAATAACCATGACCAAATCTTAACCTCAGTCATGGTAGATAACCAACAGAGCATGAGCTCATAGTGCAATGAAATGGCTGAAAGGGCTCTAACATGGTCATTGAATGTAGCAGATGGGGGACAGAGTAGGAATAGGGAGCTGGCATTACCTCTTATGTATAGCATTAGCAAGACTTACTGAAATACACCACCCACTTCTGGAATTCACAATTCAAAAAGGATGTTAAACTGGAAAGACTTCTGAAAAGTGCTACAAGGATGATTCAAGGTCTGACGGATTCTCCATCACTTGAAGTCTTTTAAATGAAGATTGGAGATCTAAGACACATGCTTTACCTCAACCAGGAGTTATGGTCTTAATGTAGAAATTATTGAATGAAAATTCTCTGGCCTGTGTTGTGCAAAAGGTCAGCCAGAAGGAATGATGATGATAGTTTTGTCTTAAAAAATCTGTGACTGCCCCTTGTCTCACAGGCTTTTGTTTTTCCTAGTTGAATATTTTACTTAGATCAGTTCTTACAAAAAGACTGGACATTTGAGAAATTGAGACAATACAAAACTTCAACCATCAGATTTCTATTAATTATTCCAATTATACCACTACCTCGGATCCAAACCAGACTGAGAAGAAATAAAGCAGCCAACATCTTTGAATCTGTGTTGATAAAGGGATGAATTGCAAAGTTGGACTGATTCTGAGATCAATAAGTTGCAACATAAGAAATAAAAAGGGGAAGTAGAGTTTCAAGGTACCACAGAAAATGATTCCTTAAAAATACCAACACAACCACTGTCTCACCACTTAAAAAGTAGTTCCAGTGGAAAATAAATTGCCCTCTTCTAAGACAATCACTGACCAAAAAAAACCCAAAAACAAACAAAACAAAAAAAACTCCACATACATACGCCAGCTCAAACCAGATACACCAATGCTTTAGAGGACATGGGGCAAGTTTGACAACCACTTACAATCACATACAAATACATAGTTATTTTTAAAAAAAGAGAGTTAAAATGGAGTCATTTCACTTACAGCTTCTCAGTGCTTCAAAGTCTGTGTTGTGTAAATAGCACGGAACTAGGAGGTGGGTGGCGGGGTTAACCTTGCTTCTTCTTTTTTTTTTTTTAAATATATAAATACTTCTGTTAGCCTCAGGTTATGTAATCTGTTTAATGAAATTTATAGGCCAAAGTTGACCAGATACTATCCCTTTAAACAGAAGCAAGGCCTCCTGAGGGATTAATTGTGCTTTATGTTATGGGATTTGCTCATTATTAATAGCAGAGAATCCTGTGGCACCTTATAGACTAACAGACGTTTTGGAGCGTGAGCTTTCGTGGGTGAATACCCACTTCGTCAGACGCAGGTGCCACAGGATTCTCTGCTGCTTTTACAGATCCAGACTAACACGGCTACCCCTCTGATACTCATTATTAATGTAGATCCAAAGTGTCAGAATTTAACTTTATTACTCTTCAACCTAAAACTGTATATACATTTAGCTCAAATATGTGCAGACATAAATTAGCGCCATTCTTTTTAGGAAGTAGGGGGATCACAAAGACATGTGGGAAGATGGAGAGAAGGAGAGAAGTGGGAAGAATGTACCAAGTGGATATCACTTTAAACACCTGAGACTCATAATTTTGCTTTATGATGCTAACCGTTGTATGCTTAATGTTCACTTAACAATAGTACATGATCTTGCCAATTTGTAATTACATGCAATTGGATCATGAAGAACTATACATATTCAAGTTCTTTGATTGTTTTGCAAGCACATTTGGAAATCTACATATCTAACTGTTGTATCCATCGCTAATGAATGTGTTTTAACAGATTCTTTGTAAGTATTGCTATCTCAGCTGATTTATCCAATTCATCATCTGGAGTTTGTTTTATCTGCTCATTCCCGCCTTATTGCCTAAAGAGAAGTAAAATGGTAATAAAAAAGCTTGACGTAACAGAATTGCCAGGATAGGAACATGTTCGACTGTCTCAATCCCCTAGCCCAGGGGTAGGCAACCTATGGCACGGGTGCTGAAGGCGGCACGCAAGCTGATTTTCAGTGGCACTCACACTGCCTGGGTCTGGGGGGCTCTGCATTTTAGTTTAATTTTAAATGAAGCTTCTTAAACATTTTAAAAGCTTTATTTACTTTACAAACAACAGTAGTTTAGTTATATATTATAGACTTATAGAAAGAGACCTTCTAAAAATGTTAACGTATTACTGGCACGCAAAACCTTAAATTACAGCAAATAAATGAAGATTTGGCACACCACTTCTGAAAGGTTGCTGATCCCTGCCCTAGCTCTTGCCTCCCTTCTTTCTATCCATCCATCAGTGAGCCACAACACGACACCACCACCTGTTGTGTAAATTCTACAGGACAGATATGAGTCTTTATTTGTTTCTGTGACATGCTTAGTATCTTTTTGTGCACTTGAATATAGTAAATAAAGAATTTCACATAATGTTAAAAAAATGTTGCATACTCCTAAATTGTAGTTATACTCTGAGCAGCAACTCTAAAAAATGGATTATAGGATTATAAATTTTGTTTCATGATCTGACTAGCCCTCTGCCTAGTCAAGAATTGCTAATTTTCAGATGTTGAAGTGATTGATAGGAGTACATAAAGATACACAATTTTCTTCCTACACTAGTTAGTGACTGTAGAACATTTAGTAAAATTGCAATCCTACATTGACATTTGCCTGTATTGTGGAAGGATGCCATTGGATTTTTATTCTTGTGTTAAATGAGATGGATGCTTTACATAGAGCAATAGAGATAGTTTATACCAATAAACTATTTGAGACTTAACTACTTAAGTCCCATGTATTCCAGTTCGTGTGTTAAAAGAAATCCTCACAGCTCCTAACTGCTAGCCCTGTAAATTAGGCCTGGGCTCTGAGGGCTTGGCTACACTGGAGAGTTGCAGCACTGGTGGTGGGTTTACAGTGCTGCAACTTAGTAACCGTCCACACCTGCAAGGCACATCCAGCGCTGCAATTCCCTGGCTGCAGCGCTGGCTGTACACCTGGTCTGCTTGGGGTATGACGATTGCAGCACTGGTGATGCAGTGCTGCTCGTCAAGTGTGGCCACCAAAAGCGCTGTAATTGGCCTCCAGGGTATTAGGAGGTATCCCAGAATACCTGTACAGCCACTCTGCTCATCAGTTCGCACTCTACTGCCCTGGCCTCAAGTGATCTGCCCTTTAAATGCCCCGGGAATTTTAAAAATCCCCTTCCTGGTTGCTCAGCCAGGTGTGGAGTGCAATCAATCAGTGACCATGCCTCCACGCTCCAAACGAGCCCCAGCATGGAGCAATGGCGAGTTGATGGACCTCATCAGTGTTTTTGGTGAGGAAGCTGTGCAGGAATTATGATACCTATGGGCAGATATCAAGGGCCATGATGGGAAAGGGGCCATGACCGGGACGGTGCAGTGCAGGGTTAAAGTAAAGGAGCTGCGGAGTGCCTATTGCAAAGCCCGAGAGGGAAACCGCCGCTCAGGTGCTGCCCCACGACCTGCCGTTTTTACAAGGAGCTGGACGCGATACTTGGGGTGACCCCACTGCCAATCCGAGGACCACGATGGACAGTTCAGAGCAGAGAGAGGAGAGGGAGGGGGGAGGGGGGGAGGAAACCGAGAGTGAGGGTACTGGGGTGGGGGAGACACCCGGAGTCCCAGGAGGCATGCAGCCAGGAGCTCTTCTCAAGCCAGGAGGAAGCTAGCCAGTCGCAGCAGCTGGAACTTGTTGGTGAAGAAGAAGCAGAGGAGCGGGTTCCCGGTAAGCAGCTTTTATTTTTTCAGGATGGAAATGTTTCGGGAGAGGAGGGGGGTTATGGCTGCATGCATGCATGCCTAGATGTGGAATAGCCCATTGATGTGGTCTATCACAGTCGCGGTAATCGGCCTCTGTAATCTCTTCAAAAGTTTCTGCCAGAGCGTGGGCAATGCGCTTGCGCAAGTTTATAGGGAGAGCCACTGTGGTCCTTGTCCCAGTCAGGCTAACGCATCCGCGCCACTGTGCTGCGAGGGGTGGGGGGACCATTGCTGCACACAGGCAAGCTGCATAGGGGCCAGGGCGGAATCCGCATTGCTGTAGAAGACCCTCCCTTGCTTCCCAGGTAACCCGCAGCAGTGAGATATCTTCCAGGATTAACTCCTGTGGAAAATGTAGGGATAGTGTTCAGTGCAGGTCCCCCCGCAGCTCTCTGCTTTCCCCAATGCACAGAAACCCCAGTGCAGCCCTGAACCAATCAGTTCCCTTCCCCAGGTGAGCAGCCAGTGAGATGATCTTCCAGGATTAACTCCTGTGGAAAATGCAGGGATAGTTCAGTGCAGGTCCCCCTGCAGCAGCTCTCTGCTTTCTCTGCATTTCCCCCAGACACCCTGACCCAGTGCAGCCCCTTGAAACCAAGGATCAGTTCCCTGGTGAGCTGCACGGCAGCAGCGGATATCTTCCAGGATTAATTAACTCCTGCACTCATTCCCCCTACTCACCATGTCTTCGCTGCTGTGGGCTCTCTGTGCTGTGTTTGGTATGTGGGAAATTATGCTAAAGTGAGACTGTGAACTCCTTCACTGTGATTATAACACAATGCTGCCTTTCTGTTAAATGTTTCAATTTTTGTCTTTTTTCTAATAACAGTGTCCTTGACTACTGCTACTGGACTGGCCTTATCACAGACTGCTGAAAAGCTACAAAACCTGAGGAAAAAGCCACGAAAAAGCAAAGAAGATATGGTGAAAAGCAGTTATGAATCAGTCTGCCAGAGAGAGTAAGAAACTGCAGGACTGGAGAGAGAAAATGCAGCACTGGAGGGAAAGAGAAAGCAGGAGAAAGGAATTGGCTAAGAAGAAAAGCACAAAGCAGCTGATAAGCCTCCTGGCACGCCAAACGGACTGTATCCAGTCACTCGTAGCCATGCAGGCAGAGCACTACCGTGCTGCCCCCCCCCCAGTCCCACAAAGCTCTCTCCCTTGTGCCCCAATGTCAGCTCAAAACCCCTTCTCCAGCATCCAGGTTCTTACCACCACCAGCTGCCCCCAACACCTGTACGTCACCTACCAGCCCTGAGAACTACGACCTTACCCTCTGCACTCAACCCCCATCACCATGCAGCATTTTCATCCTGAAGTGCAGCAGTCATTGCACAGCACTCCAGGCAGGACATATTCAAACCTCTGACTGTACAGTTCACCACCCTACCCCCTGCCCTTTTACTTACTTTTTTCTTTTCAATAAATGATTTCTTGGCTTTTTAAAAACAGTTTTTATTATTGCAGAAAGTGAAAGATACCGTACCCAGGGAAAAAACAGGCACTGCAAATCATTTAGTAAACCTACTAACATTGTAACCACTTGCACTTCACTCCCGTGCAAGGCACCAAACATTACTGTTGCTTTCAGCCTCAAATTCCTCCCTCAAGGCATCCCTAATCCTTGTAGCCCTGTGCTGGGCCTCTCTAGTAGCCCTGCTCTCTGGCTGTGCAAATTCAGCCTCCAGGCATTGAACCTCGGAGGTCCATTCCTGACTGAATGTTTCACCCTTCCCTTCACAAATATTATGGAGGGTACAGCACGCGATATAACCGCAGGGATGCTGCTTTTCCCCCAAGTCTAGCTTCCCATAAGAGAACGCCAGCGCCCTTTAAACGGCCAAAAGCACACTCCACAGTCATTCGCACCGGCTCAGCCTGTAGTTGAACGTCCTTGCTCCTGTCAAGCTTCTCTGTATACGGTTTCATGAGCCAAGGCATTAACAGGTAAGCGATGTCTCCAAGGATCACAATGGGCTTTTCGACATCCCCTACTGTGATCTTCCGGTCTGGGAAAAAAGTCCCAGCCTGCAGCTTCCTGAACAGGCCACTGTTCCGAAAGATACGTGCATCATGCACCTTTCCAGGCCAGCCTGTGTAAATGTCAATAAAACGCCCACGGTGATCCACAAGCGCCTGGAGAACCATAGAGAAATACCCCTTCCGATTAATGTACTTGGATGGGAGGTGGAGTGGTGCCAGAATAGGAATATGCGTCCCATCTATCGCCCCTCCACAGTTAGGGAAACCCATTTGTGCAAACTCATCCAGAATGTCCTGCACGTTCCCCAGAGTCACGGTTCTTCTTAGCAGGATGCGATTAATGGCCCTGCAAACTTGCATCAACACGATTCCAACAGTCGACTTTCCCACTCCAAACTGGTTCACGACCGATTGGTGCTGTGTGGAGTTGCCAGCTTCCAGATTGCAATAGCCACCCACTTCTCTACTGGCAGGGCAGCTCTCAATCTCGTGTCCTTGCACTGCAGGGTGGGGGCTAGCTCCTCACACAGTCCCATGAAAGTGGCTTTTCTCACTCGAAAGTTCTGCAGCCACTGCTTGTCATCCCAGACTTCCATGACGATGTGATCCCACCACTCAGTGCTTGTTTCCCGAGCCCAAAAGCGGCGTTCCAGAGTGCTGAGCATTTCCGTTACTGCCACAAGCAATTTAGTGTCACACGCGTCAGGCGACTTGATATCATCGTCGGACTCCTCGTTGTCACTTTGGAGCTGAAGGAATAGCTCAACTGCCAAACGTGATGTGCTGGTGACATTCATCAGCAAAAGTCCTCAGCAGCTCGGGCTCCATTCCCCACAGAAACTGCACTGCACACAAACCGTTCGGAGACTCACGATGGTGCCAAATGTGGACAGAAAAACAGTGACTGATGGGATATGAAGCGTTGCACCACGGGGCGTTGATACAGGAAGCGGAATGACCCGCATCCTTTCGTCCCCTTCCCACAACCCACGGCGCCAAAATGGGACGAGGTGCTCTGTGGGATAGCTGTCCACAATGCACCACTCCCAACAGCGCTGCAAATGCTGCAAATGTGGCCACATTGCAGCACTGGTAGCTGTCAGTGTGGCCACATTGCAGCGCTGTCCCTACACAGCTGTATGAAGACAGCTGTAACTCCCAGCGCTGCACACCTCCAAGTATAGCCAAGCCCTGAGAGTCAAATTAGATTATCTACTTCTCGCACAATGAAAATTCTGCAAGCTCCATTAGCCAAGTTATATCTGTTTAATTGCACAGTACTGAAATTGTACTCTCAGTATGCAACTAATTCGAATCAAGCAAACAATTCTGATCACTCAGTGTAAGCTGTATTGGCTCTTCAGTATGAACAGGAATAAAAAGCAGTACAAGCTCATTAAAGAGAGAATAGAGGATATCATTTTTAATGTAAGTTCACAATTTAAGGGCTCTGTACTGATCTTCGGACTTACACATGTATATTTAGACAATATGTATGACCCATTCAGCTCATGTATGAATATTCAGTCCAGCGGTTTTCTTTTCTGCTGTGCAAATTGCATGAGTGATTATTCACAAGTACTATAATTGTAAAAGGTATTTACTATGATTCGGTACATACAGACAGGGGTAATAGCCAGTTTTCATCCCCACAAACTAAAATGCAAATCTTGCTGTGCAACTTTTATTACTTATTCTGATTCAAATGAGTGAGCACTTCACTGGAAGGCAAAACACAGCACACTTCAGATTTCTTAAAGACGCAGCTCCTTTCCAAGCGAAGAGATCAGTGATCAACAAAAATGTGTTTCACATTTTGAAGGATCCTTAGGCTTAAAGTCAATGGTAAACATCAAGGGGAACAGGATAGCACAATACTGCTCTGGTCCTAATCTTAAGTGTGCCACGTTAGTGTACCATTTTATACAAATGGTGCTGCTCTACAATATAGTTATGTAATACTTTAATCAGTTTTGCTTGTAACGGAATTACGGGGTAGTGCGGTGCTGTAGCCAGAACGTTTTGGTATATGAGATTTTTTTAAATATGAATTTTTTTAATATGTAGTAAAAATATTTTTTCAATTTCATTTTTAAATAGAATCTTTAGATTTATAAGATACCTTCCCTTCTTCTATAGAGCCAGCTTAAAAGAAACACAAATGTGTTAGATGTGTGCTTATAACATCAGTGATGCTCTTGCTTCAATAATGCAGTTGACAGGAGTATAAACACTTTCGGCTACATCAAGTCACTTGGAATGTCCAGGTTGAGGGACCTTCATGGGGTCTTTTTTTGAATGGTGGATACGTAACATTTTCTGAAAAGCAGGCTGTTTTAAAACATCTAAATTGGGCACCCAAAAATTACTAGTCTCACTCAAAAATCTTGGCCAATATTTCTATCTGTAATTAAAGTGGAAGGAAATAATATTTAATAGAAAAAGTGAGGAAGAGGGATAGAGGAATTGTACTCTAGCAAGCAGTGGCTTCGAAAAGGATTTAGGAATTATAGATAACCAACAGAATATGAGCTGCCCGGTGTAACACTACGATAAAAGGGAAAATGTAAGTCTTAATTGAATAAATGGGAATATCAAAAGGAAATACATAATCTGCACCATTGTACATGGTATTAGGGAGACCACTACCGAAACAGCCTGTCCATGCTTTCATTTCATGAAAATAAATTTTCTATTTTTCTTCACTTCAAAGAAATGCCATATCATCAGTGACAACACGTGAAAAGACGGTTACTCACCTTTGTAACTGTTGTTGTTCGAGATGTGTTGCTCATATCCATTCCAGTTAGGTGTGTGCGTGCCGCATGCACGTTCGTCGGAAGATTTTTACCCTAGCAACGCTCGGTGGGTTGGCAGGGCGCCCCCTGGAGTGGCGCCGCTATGGTGCCGGATATATACCCCTGCCGACCCAGCCGCCCTTCAGTTCCTTCTTGCCGGCTGGGCCTATAGGACCCTTGCGAATGCACCTTGTGGCCGAGTAGGGTCATTCGCCTAGCCCCACTTCGATTTTGGGGCTGGCGCCTGTGGCCATTTGCGTTCCCTTTTTCTCAACAAACTGAATACTAAGTGAGCAGGGAAGGAGATGGACAGACAAGTATTGTACCCGTCCATAGAGCATCCGCATTCGCCTGGATTGTCGAATAAACAGGTCGGGCCCTCTAGTGGGCAACCGTGATAGTAGAATGTGCCTACCGGGTCCCCTACACTCCGGCGACCTCCTGCCCTGGATGGTCACATTGAGTGCTACCTGTCCATAGGGAGGTCCTGATGGGCTCTTCAAGTTGTTGGTAGGCCACTAACTGAATCGCAGTCTGAGCATTAAGAGCTGGTCCGCGTGGGAAGCACTCGTATGCCGCCGCGATGGCCAATAGGAGGTGCTGAAAAAACCATGGGCAGAGTTGCACTCATACAGACCTTGCCCAGCTTGGCACTTGGGACCGAGTACCGATAGGCGCAGTGGTACCTGGAATGAGATTCCAGACCTGAGCCAGAGCGGGCGGAGGACTCGACGAAGATCTACGAGGTTGGGGAGTGGCTGCGGAGCACAGTGCCCATAGCGGATGCTGGGAGCCAGAACGGTTGCCGAGATTATCGGGTCGGTGAACGGGACACCGACCTGTGCGGCGAGTTGAGCGGGCCGAGGAGAACAGCATCGGATTGTAGAGGCGTGGGAGTGGAGCGCCGACGGGACTTGGTACGTCTGCGGGACCGTGATCATGAACGGTGCCACTCTTACTGCATGTCTACAGGATGGTCGTATCAAGGTGGCTTGCAAGAAACTATTATTTACCCGCCACCGACTGTGCGGGGTTCAGGCAGGAAAAACTCTGTTCAGGGCAAGAGATCCTCCCCCGATCCGGGCCCTGGCCTGTTGGAAAATGCTACCGGCGTGGAGGGAACAGTTAAGCTTGACCACAGTGCGTTACCGGGAGCTCGTCAGGCACCGGGATTCGACGCCCTTGTGGGGACGGGATCGACTAGTGTGACGCTCGCCCATTGCCTCAGCAGGTGTCGGTGCTGGGCGATTCCGCGGCTTAGAACAGGTCTGTCTGTCTGCGGTGCTGTTCGCACGGCGAAGAGAGGCAGGGAGCTAGACCATGGTGTGCGCCGGGGAAGCAGGCAGGCACGGATTCGCGCACGGCCCTTATGGGACCAGGATCACGGTGCCGACGTTTGTTGTGCCGCGGCATAATTGGGTAGGCTATTGACAGCGAGCAAACGTGGGTCATATCAAGCGCTGCCTCGACGACGCGGAGTGAACATGATGATGCACGCCTGCCCCTTGAATTCTGAGCAGGACCCAATGAGGGGAACGGTGGGAAGCATAAGGTCGTTGGCCCTTCACGACCATGAGGACAAGCGTCCGAGATCGGTCCGAGAGAGACCTTGCGAGGAGCAGAACCTCGGTCATATCCGTGTTCTAGTTGCTAAGCGAACAGGCCCATATGTGGAAAATCCCCACTGCTGGCAACAGATTGCATGACATCAGCAGGGCGAGCACTCATGAGACAGGAAAGACTGCTGAGTCAAAGCACCGAGGAGAAAAGATGCTACCAGATTTTTCGAGTGGGCTATGCAAAGGTCCCAAGAGACGGATGGCCTCCTGACAAAAGGAGGAGGACCATGTTCCCTCCCAGGTTGTTTATGTAGGACATGGCCGTTGTGTGCTGGCTGTAAACACTGAGACGTGACTTACTGCCTCGCAGCTGCTGGCTGGACCCCTTACTGAGTGAGTCACCTGAGTCGAGAGATGACGTATCCGTCGTCAGGGACAGTGAGGGCTGTGGCGGATAGAGCGGCATCCTACCCACACAGGGAGGGAGTTAGCCACAGTGTAGGGAGCCTAGGTGCTCGAGGGAATGGTGACTATCGTGACCATTGGGGCCCCATGTCCCGGCGGTACGCCGAATTGGAGCCAAACTGGAGAAGACAGAGGTAGAGCGTAGCGTGTTTGGTTACAAACTAGCAGGCAGGCCATGGAACCTGGGAGACCCAGACAAGGGCGAGCCAAGGTCGTCGGAAAGTTTGCAGACCTCGGATGATCGGGCCATCGCCTGGAAACCGTTGGCTGTGGGGTAAGCAGATCCGGCTAGCTCGGAGTCCAGGATAGCCCCTAGGAAGTCTAACCTCTGCGTGGGAACCAGAGTGGATGTTTCCATAGTGATCATCAGGCCTAAGACATGTGAATAGGTCCCTGACTGATGCCCACACGCCGAGTGACTTTTTGCGTCGTGGAGTATCCCTCAGATAAGCCAATCGTACCAGATCGTCAGAAAATGCACATGCAAGGGTCGGCGGTAGGTGGGTGGCGACTACGGCCACACACTAGGTTAATGCCTGCGGGGCTGTAGAAAGGCCAAACACAGGACCGTAAACTGGAAGTACCGATGGTCTGGCTAGAAAGTGGAGGTATCTCCTGTGCGGATGGAGAAGATGGCAATGTGAAAGTAACGCGTCTTCATAATCAAGGTGGCATACCAGTCTCCAGGATCTAAGGGACAGGATAATGGTTCCCAGGGATACCATGTGGAACTTCAACCTTATCATAAACTGGTTGAAGTCCTCGTAGGTCTAGGATAGGTCTGAGACCTCCATACAAGTCGGTGGATTAACGGAATAAGGGAAGTAAGTGCCCCGTTCATCCATCAGCGTCGTGCACCTCGTGTAAGAGGGAAAAAAATTTTTGCCCCCCCCCCCCCCCCCCCCGCCCGAGAGGAAGTCCCCTGAAGAGGGACAGGGTTGGAACCAAAGTGGAGGTGGTACTCCACACTCCACCATGTGTAGGGAAAGCAGCGAACTGAAGTTAACTGGGACCATGCCAAGAGGCAGTAGGAGTGTGGATCCCGCTTTCGTAACCAGTAGTGGAACGCAGCTCCCTGGCGCACCTTTGAAAGTTCTATCTGTGGGCTAGGCAACAGAGTGCGGCCTGTGTGGCTGGGACGGAAAGGCCTGTAGTGGGTCGTCGGCGTATCGCACCGCCCAGAGAGGAGCGCGCATTAGGACCCTGTTGCCTTTCAGGCTTGCAGCCTGGGGTTGAAATTCCCTGCAAAGAGGCCTTTACCGAACACAATGGTAAGTCGTGACAGGCCGGAAGTTTGAAACCTGAACGCCAGGAGATGCTCCTCATGGTAACGAGGCCTGGAGAGAAGCTCTGGCCGCCTTTCTCTTCCTCCAAGAGGGCAGTGAACTCTTGGCAGGAAACTTGATGGAGGAAGCTCCAATAAACTTATCCACCGTAATCAGGTGTATGATTATATGGGGCTAAGCAGGGCTTATTGATTGCCACGCAGGGCTATAGGGCCCTGCAGAATGCACCTTGCCGGCCGAGTAGGGTCATTCGCCTAGCCCCTTCGATTTTTGGGGCTGGCGCCTGTTGGCCATGCCGTTCCCTTTTTCTCAACAACTGAATGACTAGTGAGCAGGGAGGAGGATGGACAGACAAGTAGTTGTACCCTCCATAGAGCATCCGCATTCGCCTGGATGGTCCGAATAAAACAGGTCGGGCCCCTCTAGTGGGGCAACCGGTGATAGAAATGTGCACTACCGGGTCCCCTACCTCCGGGACCTCCTGCCCTGGAGGTCCCCCACATTGAGTGCTACCTTCCATAGGAGGTCCTGATGGGCTCTCAAGTTGTTGGTAGGTGCACAACTGAATCGCGGTCCTGAGCATAAGAGCTGGTCCGCGTGGGAAGACACTGATGCGCGCCCGGGATGGCCATGGAGGTGCTGAAAACCATGGGCAGAGTCTGACTCTACCAGACCTTGCCCAGCTTGGCACCTGGGACCAGTACCGAAGGCGCAGTGGTACCTGGAACGAGATCCAGGACCTGAGACCAGAGCGGTGCGGAGGTCGAAACGAAGATCTCGAGGTTGGGAGCGGCTGCGGAGCCACAGTGCCCATAGCGGTGCTGGGAGCCAGAACGGTGCCGAGATTATCGGGTTCGGTGAACGGGACACCGACCTGTGCGGCGAGTGAACCGGTGCCGAGGAGAACAGCATCGGGATTGTAAGAGGCGTCCGGGAGTGGGAGCGCCGACGGGACTTGGAGCGTCTGCGGACCGTGATCATGAACGGTGCCCACTCTACTGCGCTGACAGAGGATGGTCGTATCAAGGTGGCTTGCCAAGAGAACTATATTACCCGCACCGACGGTGCCGGGGGTTCAGGCAGAAAAAACTCTGTCAGGGCAATGAGATCCCCTCGCCGTTGGAAATGGTCTCGGCGTGGAGGGAACAGTAAGCTCGACCACAGTGCGTACCGGGAGCTGTCAGGCACCGGATTCGACGGCCCTTGTGGGACCGGGATCGACGGTGCTGACGTCGCCAGTGCCTCAGCAGGTGTCGGTGCTGGGCGATCCGCTTAGACAGGCTGTCTGTCTGCGGTGCTGTTCGCACGGGAAGAAGAGGCAGGGAGCTCGACCATGGTGTGCGCCGGGGAGCAGGCAGGCACTGGATTCGACGGCCCTTATGGGACCAGGATCGAATGGTGCCGACGTTGTTGGTGCCGCGAGGGTCGCGCAGGTGTCTTAGATGAACTCCCTGGCTGCGGTGCCGTTGGCATGGAAGCAGCAGGGAGCCAGGAGGCTCACCACGGCGAAATGCCGGGGACAGCAGGACTGGAATCAACGGCCGGTGGGACCGGAATCAAACAGTGCACGGGTGGTCCTCATGTCGTCTGGCAGGTGTGGTGCCAGGCGAACCGACTGAATGAGCTCTCTGGCTGCGGTGCAGTTTGGGACACAGAAGCAGCAGGAGCCGGGAGCTCACCACGGCGTGTGCCGGGAGCTGTCAGGCACTGGAGGAAAGTCGTGGGACTTCCCGCAACACTCAGAGAGAGGGAGCGGTGCCGAGTCGACTTCGGTGCAGTAATGGCCGTGCTGCGGAGGGCTCCGGTGCCGAGGAAGCCTTTTTGTCCGCCGAGTAAGCCCAGCGCTTGTGCAGAAGGCAGAGGGAAAATGAAAGTGCCGCCCATTTTGTCTCGGGCTTAAACGCCTGCAAGATGGGCACTTAAGCTGTGAAGATGCAGTCCTCCGAGGCACCGTAAACAGGAGTCGTGTGGATCTCCTGTCAGCAACGGTCTGAGGTGTCCAAGCACAGTCTAAGAACCGGTGAGCCAGGCATGGGCTCCGGCACTGGTTGCGGGGAAGGGGCTACTCCCCGAACCCCGCTAACTATTATAAACTAACTATGCTAGTAAAGAAAAAACGCATAAGTATATACAAATAAAAGGATTATAACTAATATATACAAGAACTACGAGTAGCTAGGGAAGCGGAGGTCAGTTAAGCTGCGCTCCACTGTTCCAACGACCGACATGGGTGGTAAGAAGGAACTGAAGGGCGGCTGGGTCGGCAAGGGTATATATACGGCACCATAGCGGCGCCACTCCAGGGGGCGCCCTGCCGACCCACCAAGCGTTGCTAGGGTAAAAATCTTCCGATGAACGTGCACGCGGCACGCACACACCTAACTGGAATGGATATGAGCAAGCACTCGAAGAAGAACCATGTGCTCCTCAAAGTGCAGGGCAAGTTAAAAAGTGGTTGAGTGTGTCCATTGTGCAGTTAAGGTCTTAACAGTGCTGCAGTGGGGAAAAGAGCAAGTAGTATGTTAGACAGATCCTTTAGCAGGTAAATGTTCTCTTCAGTAATAATCCGCCACTCCATGAGAGTGGAAACTGTACCTCAAAATAGGTACACTGGTTGTGCAGGATTTGAAACTTGCCTCTAATTTACAGTCTTGAAATTAAGAAGAGGTAAAATGCTGTATGACATTTTCTTTCATCTTTCCTGTATGCCTGTTCCAGCTCCAACTGGCATGTCTCATTGATCTAAACAGGGCAACAGGATCTGAGCAAGGTTTCCTGTCCAGTGACGCACCAGGCTTCTGGTGGCAACTCTAGCTTCAACACTATAAAACGGGGATATTCTCCTCCTCATTCTCCTCCATTCAAAATCACTACTGTGGGTGCTCAGGCAGTAAAAGGATGCTGGTCCCTTTCGGGAAGGAACATTTTCATGGAGTCCAAAGCCAGAAGAGGCCATAGTGATCCTCTAGGTTGACCTCTTATATTACAAGGCCATAAAACCTCCCCAAAGAAATTCCTAGGGCACACCTTGTACAAAAATCATACACTCCGGACTTTAAAATGGCTAGTAATGAAGAATCTATCACAGAATCTATCACAGGAGGAGGTGGCTAGGTTGAGGAGCATCCGTATCCACGAGCAATTCCTGGACAGTGTCCATGTGGAGACAGCTGTGCCAGTTCACAGAACTGCTGACACACCACTGGTGGAGGAGGAGATGGCTCAGGGTGAACACTGGCAGCTGGTTACTTCTGGCAGCGGGCAGCGCTCCATCCCTGTTGCGAACCCTCCCGCCGTGGTAATAGGTAACCGATATGCTCTTCTTGATACAGGAGAGAAGGAATCACCCCCTACAGTAAAGCACGAGAAGCCTCGTACCCCTAAGGCTGGGAGGTCTGCTGCCACCACTGAAAATAGGAAACGTAGGGTAGTGGTGGTCGGAGACTCTCTGCTGAGAGGGACGGAGGCGCCCATCTGTCGCCCTGACATTTCATCTCGGGAGGTATGCTGCCTGCTAGGGGCACGTATCCAAAATGTTACAGAGGCATTGTCGAGGATTATCCGGCCTTCTGACTACTATCCCATGCTACTCATCCATGTGGGCACAAAATGATACTGCGAGGTGTGACACTGAGCAGATCAAGAGTGATTACAGGGCTCTGAGAGTATGGGTGAAGGAGTTTGGAGCACAGGTGGTATTCTCTTTGATTCTTCCTGTCAAAGGTAGGGGCACGGGCAGAGAATCTCGCGAATAGCTTTGCTTTTGGGAGCCCTTAATAGTGTCCTCTTATGAAGAACTGCCAACTCTCCTCAGTTGTTTTTTCCCCTCAGTCTGGATTCTTCATGGACCTTAACCTATCAGCATTTCTGAAGCTTTACCAAAATCCGCCTCCTGAAATCCAATGGTTCTTCTATCTTGCTGTACTCCCTTCTGCCTTCCTTAGAATTCAAACTCTGAATTTCATGAATTCACTTTCACCCAAGCTCCTTCTTTACTTTACATTCTTCAGATTCATCCATCTTTGTAGAGTTCCTCCCTATCTGTTTTAAAATAAGGTTCTAGAACAGCCTTTCCCCCTAGTAGCTTTTTTTATACCTTCTGAAAATTAAAAAGTTTGTTCTTGCATATGCAGTTCAGGAACTTATTGATAGTCGTCTGTGCCCCGCAGATGATTATTTTCCCATTAAATATCCAGGGAGAGTTGAAGTCCCCCATCACCACACCAAATCTTGGGCATTTGGATGATTTTGTTTAGTGTTGAATAAAAAAAAACCTCAATTCCTACCTCTTCCACCTGTTATAGAGTGGTGTGGCTGGATAGTGTGTAGTGATCTCCTAAGCATTGACTCATCTTGTTTTTTTTTTTAACCCCACCTTTACCGAGGACTCTCACTCCGAATAACGCAGAGACTCTCAACAACTTCCGTGTCCTCGTGTCCATCTCCACCTCAGCCAAGTGTGTACATTAATATATAAGGCAACACCTCCTCACCTTTTTTCCCCTGTCCATCCTTCCTGAGCAAAACTATACCGTCCACGCCAACATTTCCAGTCATGTGTATTATACCCACAAGTTTCAGTGATGCCAACAATGGTCCATAGTTGTATTTATTATTAGCACTTCCAGTTCTTCCTGCTGTTATTACCCATTACTTTCGCATTTGTATATAGGTAATCTAAGATACTGGTTTTGATCTTGCCTCCCAGTTTTGCCTGACCCTCCTTTCTCATCTGCCATTATAGCCCTCGCCTCCCTCTTGTTTGCCTACCATCTCCTAGTTTCTTCATGTTCCCCACTTACCTTGTGGGCTTTGTTACCTGTCCCCCGTCGAACCTAGTTTAAAGCCTCCTCACATAGGGTAAGCCAGTCTGTGCTGCAAATAGGGTCTTCCCCTCCTCGAAAGGTGAAGGCCATCTTCATGCCTAGCCAGTCCTTCTCGAATAGCATTCCCGTGTCGGGAAGCCAAGCCCTCCTGGCGACCACCATTTTCGCAGCCAGGGCATTCACCCTCCACGATGCATCTGTTCTAAAGGATGAATATAGGCAAATAACACAGGAATGCAGGGGCAAGATTAGAAAGGCAAAGGCACAAAATGAGCTCAAACTAGCTATGGGAATAAAAGGGAAACAAGAAGACTTTTTATCAATACATTAGAAGCAAGAGGAAGACCAAGGACAGGGTAGGCCCACTGCTCAGTGAGGAGGAGAAACAGTAACAGGAAACTTGGAAATGGCAGAGATGCTTAATGACTTCTTTGTTTCGGTCTTCACTGAGAAGTCTGAAGGAATGTCTAACATAGTGAATGCTTATGGGAAGGGGGTAGGTTTAGAAGATAAAATAAAAAAAGAGCAAGTTAAAAATCACTTAGAAAAGTTAGATGCCTGCAAGTCACCAGGGCCTGATGAAATGCATCCTAGAATACTCAAGGAGTTAATAGAGGAGGTATCTGAGCCTCTAGCTATTATCTTTGGAAAGTCATGGGAGACGGGAGAGATTCCAGAAGACTGGAAAAGGGCAAATATAGTGCCCATCTATAAAAAGGGAAATAAAACAACCCAGGAAACTACAGACCAGTTAGTTTAACTTCTGTGCCAGGGAAGATAATGGAGCAAGTAATTAAAGAAATCATCTGCAAACACTTGGAAGGTGGTAAAGTGATAGGGAATAGCCAGCATGGATTTGTAAAGAACAAATCGTGTCAAACCAATCTGATAGCTTTCTTTGATAGGATAACGAGCCTTGTGGATAAGGGAGAAGCGGTGGATGTGGTATACCTAGACTTTAGTAAGGCATTTGATACGGTCTCGCATGATATCCTTATCGATAAACTAGGCAAATACAATTTAGATGGGGCTACTATAAGGTGGGTGCATAACTGGCTGGATAACCGTACTCAGAGAGTAGTTATTAATGGCTCCCAATCCTGCTGGAAAGGTATAACAAGTGGGGTTCCGCAGGGGTCTGTTTTGGGACCGGCTCTGTTCAATATCTTCATCAACGACTTAGATGTTGGCATAGAAAGTACGTTTATTAAGTTTGCGGACGATACCAAACTGGAGGGATTGCAACTGCTTTGGAGGACAGGGTCAAAATTCAAAATGATCTGGACAAATTGGAGAAATGGTCTGAGGTAAACCGGATGAAGTTCAATAAAGACAAATGCAAAGTGCTCCACTTAGGAAGGAACAATCAGTTTCACACATACAGAATGGGAAGAGACTGTCTAGGAAGGAGTATGGCAGAAAGAGATCTAGGGTCATAGTGGACCACAAGCTAAATATGAGTCAACAGTGTGATACTGTTGCAAAAAAAGCAAAATGTGATTCTGGGATGCATTAACAGGTGTGTTGTAAACAAGACACGAGAAGTCATTCTTCCGCTCTACTCTGCGCTGGTTAGGCCTCAACTGGAGTATTGTGTCCAGTTCTGGGCACCGCATTTCAAGAAAGATGTGGAGAAATTGGAGAGGGTCCAGAGAAGAGCAACAAGAATGATTAAAGGTCTTGAGAACATACCTATGAAGGAAGGCTGACTGGAATAAATTGCCTAGGGAGGTTGTGGAATCTCCATCTCTGGAGATATTTAAGAGTAGGTTAGATAAATGTCTATCAGGGATGGTCTAGACAATATTTGGTCCTGCCACGAGGGCGGGGACTGGACTCGATGACCTCTCGAGGTCCCTTCCAGTCCTAGAGTCTATGAATCTATGAAACCCTTGGTAAACTGTTCCAATGTTAATTATTCTCACTAGTAAAAATGTACACCTTATTTCCAGTCTGAAATGGTCTAGCTTTAACTTTCAACCACTGACCATTAGAATGGGGCATACTAAGTCAGACCAGAGATCCATCTAGCCCAGCCCACTATCTATTTTCCAACAGTGGTCAATGCCAGGAACCCCAGAAGGAATGAACCGAGCAGGTATTCATCAAGTGATCCAACCCTTGCCACCCATTCCCAGCTTCTGGCAAACAGAAGCTAGGGCAGTGGTTCTCAACTTATTTATCACTCTGGGCCACATGTGCATTACCTGGGCAGCAGGGGCCAGATAGCCCCCACCCCAGACCTGCTATGCTGGGCAGCCCAGACCCCACTGTGCAGCTGGAAACCTGGACCCCGCCATGAGAGTCAGCCTTCTGCACACAGTTTAGCTGGGCCGCAATTGTGCGCTAAGTGGGTTGCATGCAGCCCATGGGTTGAGAACCGGTGGGCTAGAGACACCATCCCTGCCCATCCTGGCTAATGGGCATTGATGGACCTACTCTCCGCGAATGTATCTAGTTCTTCTTGGAACCCTGTTATAGTCTCGGCCTTCACAACATCCTCTGGCAATGTTCTTATGTTCTAGATAAACAAGGGCTTCCCTGAAAACTGTTTTTAGGTTGTTGGCTTAAACATTATTCAATTTAGGTCAACATTTTCACCCCCAGAAAAATTGTGCATGCAAAAACAAGTTCATTTACCTCAAGGAAACGTGTCAAGGTGAAGGTAACTCTATAGAACACATTTTTATTTTCTTTTTATTCTTTTAGGTAAGTTTTCATTGTAGTTTACATTAAACTCATCTAAATGCATTACCTGAGCTTGTCTGCTCTGATAGAAGTATAATTTGATAGTAAAGAGTTAGATAACCACTAACATGAACCCTCAAATACAAAATTCCAAGCACAATCACTTATTTCAGATAACAGCTTTACCGTAAGTTAAAAGGATTTCATGCTATTTCAGTAGTTCCCAAACTTTAACAATCTGTGAACCTCTTTCAGTCAAATATCAAGTCTCATGAACCCTCTCCTAAAAATGTTCATCCTTACCTCAGCATAAATTTAAAAAAAGTGATTGTGGAAACAAATTTTTTTTATGACATGGTTATTACGCACTATTATTTATCATTACAGTATTTTTATTACTTTGTGAAAACTGCAACACTAAGACCTCACTTTTGCAACTTGTGTCACTTTTGATTCAGCCTGTTATAAGACAAGGCTCCTACCAGGGGCGCCAGTAGAAAAAAAAAGTGGGAACCCAGGGGGACACCATCGGAAAAGTAGGGGGTCCGTGGGGCCACTGGAAAAAAGGGGGGGCTTGCTGACACAAGGGCGACACATGACCCTCATCACCCCCACATACTGGCTCTGGCTTATTTTCGTCAAGGAATATCAGATGTGAAACAGCCTGAAGGTATTTAAGAAGCCAACTCCGAGTTCCTCCTACACAAGCATTCAGCTCTTGAGCAGTCCAGGCAAACGATGCACCTTACAACAAAGCTTAAACTTGTTCTTCAAAATAATTTACACACACTAGCAGCCTATTTAATTTTAAAAACAGCAAAAAATATCCACATCTCCCTTCCATTTCATAAAAAGGAGTCTTGAAGTTTAAATTTCCTCAGTGTGATAGATATGCTTGCTTTGAGCTGCTTAGTTCTTGGAAGTCTCCAAGCCTCCGGGCTGCTGGCCCTATGCTGCCCAGGGTCCCTATGGACAGCTCTGTCCGCCCTTAGGGAATTCCCTCCTCCCCCCTCCAAGAGCTCCCTCTAACATGAGGGTTTATGAACCCAAGTTTGGGAACCACTGCTATTTTTTTTTTTTGTTGTTGTTGAATACAAACAAAGGGAAGTGCATCCATATAAGCCTCAGGGTGAAAATGCCACAAATTAGAAGTTAAACCAAAAATCTCTCCCCACTATCAGTCCAACAGACACCCTGATATAGGAAAACTTCAATTTTAAGGAAGTCTCAAGGGACACCTACAACTTTCCTAAAAACTGAGATTTCAAAAAATAATGGAGAAATAGCCTATTGGGCTACAGCACACAAAAGACATTTTAGATTTAAAAGGAAATAATTTAAACGCTGAAGGTAATAAAATACAGGTTTACCTATAAATACAGGAATAACCTTGAATTGAGTCCAATAAGTCTACACTTCTATTTATGTCAGCAAAACTTATGTCGCTCGAGGGTGTGAGCAAACACTCGAGTGACATACGTTTTGCTGGCGTAAGTGTTCACATTCATAGGATTATGTTGTGGGAGATGCTCTCTCCCATCAGCGTAATGCGGCTACATGAGCGATCTTACAGTGGCACGGCTGTATCGGTACAGCTGTGCCACTGTAAGCTTGCTAGTGTAGATATGGCTTAAGGGAAGACTATTCCAGAATCAAAGATTCTTCACTGAGAATGGTGTCTCCAGTTCTTGAAATTCCAAACTAGGATCAGCTAACAGAAGCACACAAGCTTAACTCATCTGACAGTATCCATTAACACCAAAGTTTCAAACTGGATAAATCATACCAGATGTAGTGTTGGGGGTGGGGGGGAGAAATCTAATGTCCAACACTATCTGGTACCGTGCATGCTTGCTTGGTATGAGCAGCAGTAGAAAACAATGTCCTATGTTTTAATCATGTCTCTGTCACTAATTCACTCTGTAGCCTTGGTCAATTCACAACTTCTGAATAAGTTTACAGATCTGTAAAATAGGGATAAACTATCTGTCAGAGCTTTGTGAATATTCATTAATATTATCAGAGTTCACTTATTATCAAAGTACTAAGTGCTAAGTAGTATTACAGCCAGTGACCTTGAGACTCCAGAGTCAGCATATATTTAAAATAGAATACTAGACCCCTCTAGACTATATGCCATACACAGATGTAGACTCTTGAAGAGCTTACAGCTAGAGTGCATCATGAATGTCAAGTCTAATGTTAGTGACATTTTTAATAAAACAAAACTATGCTCATATTCAGTAGATACAAATATTAATTCAACTTGTTCACCTTTCACTCCTGATAAGTAGATGAGATTCCGAAGTCAAAGAACCAAGTTTTCAAATCTAACTATAGCAGCACAGACAGCATTAATTTGATTTATGCATGAATTATTTCAATCATGTTACATATAGACATTCAAGGAATTAACTTCTGAAGTGGCAACAAGATGCCTCATGTATAGAAAGTTATTCCCCAAAGAGATTAGAGTAGAGCAATATAGACTAGAGAAATCAAAAGGTCATGTATTAACACAGTGAGCATTCACATAGACCATTGTAGACACAGCAAACGAAGAAATTCCAAGGGTAAGAGGATGTTTTGTCAGATGGAAAGTGGGCAGTTTTGGAACTAAAAGCACAGTACATAGCAGAAAAACTCACACAGTTTCCCCAGTGGCGTTAGTGGTGTATGAGAACCACAAGAGAAATAAGCTACAATGTTTAATATTGTTCCTCATTTAGCTTTTATGCTGGTCAGCTGAACTATCAGAATTGTAATCATGGACCTCAACAGGAGATTTTAGCACATGAGAATAAACTTCTGTTTTAGAATTCAAACACAAACATTCCTTTGTAACAGTTTTAGCAACTTAATTCTATAGATTGGGAAAGGGAGTGTCATTTATGATGTTTGTATAGTGAAGAGCATAACAGGCCAGGCTTGTTCTTTAGGTACTACCACACACAAAGAAAGATCTATGGGAAAGCTGACAACTATAAATGTGGTTCTGTATTATATATTTAATCATGATAATAGAATATTGTTTTGAAATGGAGTTCAGACTTGTTT
This sequence comes from Chelonoidis abingdonii, assembly GCF_003597395.2. Lineage (NCBI taxonomy): Eukaryota > Metazoa > Chordata > Testudines > Testudinidae > Chelonoidis > Chelonoidis abingdonii. The sequence continues at coordinate 29,996,197 of NC_133770.1, read as the reverse complement.
TTAATGGGGAAATCGAAACGTGTTCAGCAACCTTGAGATAAAAAAATTATGAGTAACTCCTTACTCATCTACTCAGTGACAATTATGTTTCAGTCCCCCCCCCCCACACACACACTTAGGGGAAGTGCTTTGTACAACACTTTAATGTATCAAATCTTAATGACATTTAAAGAGTGTTCTGTGTTAATCTGAAGAGGACCAACAAATGGAGATGAAAAAACTACTTTAGTATTATTTTAGCACAGGTACCTCTAGGTCTTTAAAATCTTTGAGTTACTTAGTTTTAACAGCCAAAATAATTTAAGGTAAACAACCTAGATTAAAGACATTCATGTCTCTACTAGACTGTATCTGATGCAAAGATTAAAAAAGAGAAAGAATGATAGCGTTCAGCTAATTTTACTTTCATGAAGCATTCTGTAAATAACATTAATTTTCTTACCACTAAACAAAACAAATCTTCAGTATTTATTTTATATTATTCAGGCCTTCAAAGTGCCTTTATCAGGAAGCTTAAGACAAGAATGTACTAAAAGCCATGTGATTCATACCCCACAGCTTCCATATTCACCCAATACGTATGTCCATAATGTCTACTGATCTGCTAGTTTTCTTGTAACCGATATGAATTTTTTTTGAATTATCCAGTGAAGTATATCATAAGCTGCCATTTGGCTCTTTGAATTGTTTTTACATCTCATACTCTAAGAGCAGTAGCACCACCAATACTACAGTGAAAGTCGCAGCAGCATTTTCTATTCCAACGCTTAAACACATAGAATTTTTATATCTATATTCTTTCTTAGCTGAAGATTTTTCAGCCCTGCAATATTGTCTGCAAAGCCGGAATAAACATTAGGACCAATACCACTAGTTTTGAATTTTAAAGGATAAAAATATAGCTTCACCTGATTAAAGAACTGGCTCTCTGTTGGCAGGTGGACTACTCAAATACTGTTAATTCAAATAAGCCTGTACATTTTTAACCCTATAAGTAATATGTACCACTATGATACAATAAAATGTCTCTGCCATGATCCAACATGTGTACAGGACACAGTCATCACAAGTGATTAATCGCACATATACCAGAAAGACACTTTACTGACATTAGAGCCATTCCAGCCACTTGGGTAGTCTTCTTAGTTTAACACACTTACTCAAAAATGGAACAGTCCCAGAAAAATTACACAAAACCGTGTCAGTGAAATCCAATTTATATATTACACAATACAAATGGATTTTTATTCATATGAATTTTTCAATCATGATTAGTATCAACATGTAACGGATTGGTATTTGAGTGGCAAACAACACATTAACATGCAACACAACGTACACACATCATAATTCTGCTAATAATTAGGACTATGCATCTAGATACTCCTGTACAGAGTTCACACAGAAGTAACTATATGCACACTTGTGCGGCAAGGGCCTGTGTCTGTAAAGAGTTACATGTATTGCATAACAATACCTGCAGCTTTGAAAATGTCCTCAATAAGAATACATCATTAACAATGCAGTGCAACTAATGCCCCCCATATGCTATATTAATCCACTATTGATCATACCCACTATGAGCCTCTGAAACTGCTAGTGTCTATCAAATGTAAAATTTCAGTGCTAGCAGCTATATCATCTTCTAGTCATTATAGGAGTGAACTCCAGTTTTGGCAAAGCTGTAGCTTGAAAGCAATATAAGGTCTAGGGAATGAGACAGATGCTGAATCACAGTTTAAATACTCGGGCTACAAAAGTAGAGCAGTGGTCCCGAAACTGTAGCCCCCTCATCCCCAAGGACGATTCAGGGAGGCACGCAGTGGGACCTCGGCCAGCCCACCAGGGAGCAAGCACCAAACTTCCAGCCCTGCTCCACCCCCATGCTCACTCCTCCCCCAACTCTGTTTCCTTTATCAAACTTTTGAATCAGCTCTTCACTCTCATATGCATGCTACCTGTAAAGTCACTACTTTGTCCTTCAAAATTTCTCCTTACTATACTACTGTCATGATGCCTATAAAACGTTTGACAATTAAGCAGCTGGAGTCATGTAACTTCTGCTTATTAGTTGATGATTATGATCAGTGTGTTATCATGTGCTTAAGCCAACTATTTGTCATATTCACCTGGTGTCTTGTCTTACATTTAAATTATAAGGTCTTGGAAAACCTTTTTGCTATTTTGCACAGTGTGTACCACAATGGGTCTCATCCTCAACTAGGGACTCTAGGCACTACTGCAAGACAAAACACACACACAAAGCAAAGACTGGGAATTCAACAAGTTCAAAGGAGAGAATGCTGCATCATCATTTTCTTCCTCTTACAGCATAAACTAACACTTCTTTCTAGGCGTGTTTGGAAAGGAGCCACTCCCTTAGCTGAGCCAATTGGCACCAAGTCCATTAGTTCAAATAAACCGTTTGAGTAGAAAGAAGAGAGTTACTTTTCCCGTAACTGGTATTCTTCGAGATGTGTTGCTCAAGTCCATTCCACAATAGATGTGCGTGCACGCCACATGTACTGGTGCTGGAAGTTTTTCCCCTAGCAGTACCTGTAGGGGCACACCCTAGTGACCCCTGGAGTGGCGCCTCTATGGCACAGTATAAGGGGTGCTGTACGCTCCCCCCCACCTTCAGTTCCTTCTTGCCAGACAACTCTAACAGAGGGGAAGGAGGGTGGGATATGGAATGGACATGAGCAACACATCTCGAAGAACATTAGTTACAGAAAAGGTAAAAGACGGTTACTCACCTTTGTAACTGTTGTTGTTCGAGATGTGTTGCTCATATCCATTCCAGTTAGGTGTGTGCACGCCGCGTGCACGTTCGTCGGAGAAACTTTTACCCTAGCAACACTCGGTGGGCCGGCAGGTCGCCCCCTGGAGGGGCGCCACTATGGTGCCTGATATATACCCCTGCCGACCCAACAACCCACACTTTCAGTTCCTTCTTGCGGCTAACTTCCGACAGTGGGGAAGGAGGCGCGCGTGTGAATGATATGAGCAACCCATTCGAACAACAACAGTTCAAAGGTGAGTTAATTCGTCTTTTCTTCTTCGAGTGCTTGCTCATCTCCAGTTAGGTGATTCCCAAGCCTTATGTAGCGCGGTGGGGCAGATGAAAATGGCAGAATGAAAACTGCGAGAGCCAAGGCTGCAGTATCTCTTGACTGTTGACCAGAGAATAATCGCAGCAAGGTAGGCGAGGGACATGAGCTGCGCGATAGATCTCGTGGGTAGGTAATGGTTAGCAAGGCGCAGATGAAAGCCTGAGCCTGGGCAGAAGCAGCATGATGTGGCTTTTGGGAATGTGAGCCAAATCATACGAGTGCGGGTGCACAATTTCACCAAGATGAGTCCATGGAGGAAACAGGTAGGCCTTCCTTCGCTGCTACTGCAACGCGAGAGTTGGGGAGCGTGTTTACAAAATGGTTTTGTCGCTCAACATAAAAGCGAGCGCCTTAACGACGTCCCGGAGTGCAACTGTGGTCCCCGTAGTTGAGTGTGGTAACGCATGAAAGGCCGAACCACCTTAAGGAGGAAAGCCGGGGTGATGTATGAACCTTGTCTTTGTAAACATGAGTATGTGGACACATAAAGCCGTGAGCTCGAAGATTCGTTGGCCGATGTAATGGCTACGAGGAGTGTCTTCAAACAGGTAATACGAGCGACAGGTCGCTAGGGGTCGAACGGAGGAGACAAGTCTGGTAAACCAGGTTGAGGCTGTCTCAGGGTTGGGGCTGGGCGGTCGTACCTAGGGTGTATGAGCCAGCCTGAGGAACGGAAACCATAGAAGTGTGGAACCAGAGGCC
>NC_133770.1:29948453-29987807 GCF_003597395.2 Chelonoidis abingdonii | reverse complement strand
GTTGCTAGGGTAAAAGTTTCTCTGACGAACGTGCACGCGGCGCGCGCACACCTAACTGGAATGGATATGAGCAAGCACTCGAAGAAGAACTGTTTTTTCAAGTGATTGCTTATGTGCATTCCAAAATAGGAGATTCCAAGTCATATCTGTTGGAAGTGGGTTGGAGTTCAGACACTCGGGATGGAGCATAGCCCTGCCGAACCCGGCATCCTCCCTGGTTTGGGAGACAATCGCATAATGCGAGGTGAATCGAAGACCATGTGACACCCCTACAAATGTCCTGAATGGGGACATGGGCTAAAAAGGCAGCTGACGAGGCTTGCACCCTAGTTGTGAGGGCACACTCAATCGGTGGCGTGGGGATTCCCGCCAGGTAGTAACAGGTATGAAAACACAGGGTGATCCAGTTGGAGAGCCACTGAGTGGAGATCAGCCGATCTTTCATGCATTCGACTGAGGTGATAAACAGCTGCAACGACTTCCTGAACAGCTTTGTCCACTCCAGGTAAAAAGCCAGAGTCCATCTCACATCCAGCACGTGGCGGCGGCGCTCCTCACTGGACGCATGGGACTTGGGACAGAGCACCGGCAGGATGATGTCCTGACCCATGGGGTAGGTGGAGACTACTCTGGGGAGGAATGAAGGATGTGGTCAGAGCTGGACTTTATCCTTATGGAACGCCGCATATGGGGGTTCGGAGGTCAGAGCTGAGCTCCAAGACCATCTAACTGACGAGATCACCATCAAGAAGGCTACCTTTCACGAGAGGTGCGAGCAGGAGTACATAGCTTGCTGCTCAAATGGGTGACCTGTCAACCAGGCCAGCACCAAGTTCAGGTTTCACAGCGGGACTGGGAGCCTAATGTATGGGAAAAGACAATCCAATCCAATCCCTTAAAGAATCATCCAGTCATAACATGGGAGTATCCCTGCATCGGCGGGTGGAACAGGCGGTTCTGCTAACTCGCAAACAGGTTGTCATAAACAGATAGCTAAGGGTTAATGTTTCTTTTACCTGTAAAGGGTTAACAAAGGGAACCAAACACCTGACCAGAGGACCAATCAGGAAACCGGATTTTTCAAAGTGAGGGAGGGAACTTCTGGGTGTGTTTTGTCTTTGTTCTGCCTGTTTGTTTTCTCTCGGCTATGAGGGAAGAGCTTTTTTTTTTCCCCCCTCCCCCATTCTCCAAGCTTCCTTTTCTACCCTTCTGTTCCAAGTTGTGAGTACAAAAAGAAAAGCAATAGTTATATGGTATTTGTATTTACATGTGTGAGTTGCTGGAATGTTTAAAATTGGTATCTTTTTGAATAAGGCGATTATTCATATTTTCTTTAAGCAAATAGCCCTGTGTTATGTCATCTTGATGCAGTGATCAATGTCATGTTTTTTTCTTTCTTTTTTTTATATAAAAGCTTTCTGTTTAAAACTTGTTGGATTTTCTTTTCCTAGTTTAAGGCAAGGGAGGAATCTCCTGTGCCAGGAGTACTGTCTCTCTCATAGGAAAGACTGGGAGGGGAAAAGAAGGAGGGGGGAAGGTAAATCGTCCTCTCTGTTTTGTTGTTTCAAGGGATTGAAGCAGGGAAATCTCCTAGTTCCCCAGGGCGGGAAAATCTGGAGAGAAGTTAAAGAGCAGGAGGGAAAGTGGTATTGTCCTTTAACTGAGGCTCAGGGCATCTGAGTCTTGGGGGTCCCCCAGGGAAAGGTTTGGGGAGACCAGAGAGTTTATCAGGTACTCAGAATCCTGATTGGTGGCAGCGAGATAAGATCCAAGCTGGTAATTAAGCTTGGAGGTTCATGCTAAGCACCCAGATTTTGGACGCTAAAGTCCAGATTTGGGACAGAGGCTTATTACACAGGTCCACCTGGGGAGTTCCCTACTCTTGGAAAATCCTGTGCACCACCTCTGCATGTAGCGACCATTCGTGCTAAGAGAAGAGAAGTCTTGACTCAGGCTATCTGCCCATGAGTTCCGGGTGCCTAGTAAGTGGTGGGCTTGTAGGCAAATGTTGTGGGCTATACAGAAGTCTCACAACCGGAAGGCTTCCTGGCAGAGGAGTGGGCCCCGCCTTGCCTGTTGATGTAAAACATCGAGGCCATGTTGTCTGTGAGAATCCTACCCACTCTGCCCTCCAGGTGCAAGCGGAAGGCCACGCATGCCAGCCAGACTGCCCTGAGCGCCTTGATGTTTATATGCGGGGCAAGGTCCTGCGCAGACCAGAGACCTTGGGTTTGAACATTCCACACCTTGGCTCCCCACCCCAGCTCTGATATGTCAGACACTAGCTCCACCGATGGGAGTCTGACTCTGAACGGAACCCTGTGCAGCATGTTCCCCAGAGAGGACCACCACTATAGGAAGGAGATCACCAGTTCAGGCACAGTGAGGACTTTGTGCATCCTGTCTCTGGACTAGGAGAACACCATGGCCAACCAGAGCTGGAGGGGCCTCACTCGGAGTCTGGCATGGCAAACCATGTATGTGGATGTTGACATGTGACCCAGGAGCTGGAGGCACGCTCTGGCTGTGGGCACAGGGAACCTTGCAACTGTGTAGATCAGGCCGTTTAGGGTCTTCAATCTGTCTGTGGGAAGGAAGCCCTTGCCCATGATGTGTCCAGGACCACCCCGATAGTCCCAGTGCAGCGCATAGAGTTTAACATGGACTTGGTGTGGTTCATGAACAGGTCCAGGGTGGTGCACTTGGACAGGAGAAGCACCACGTGATCCCGTACCTGTGACCTAGAGCTGCCCTTGACCAACCAATCGTCGAGATAGGGGAAGAGCTGGACCCCACGACATCTGAGGTACGCTGCCACCACACAGACACACACTTTCTCAAGACCCTGGGAGCAGCGGACAGGCCAAACGGGTCGACTGTAAAGTGGTAGTGCTCCTGCCCAACTGTGAAACAGAGGATATGCCTCTGTCCCTTGAATATATAATGTGGAAGTATGTATCCTGGGAATCGAGGGAGGGGGATGATGCAGGCCAGAGAGTCTCAAGTGAAACTTGAGCTTTACTATGTACTGGTTCAGTCCTTGCAGGTCCATGATGGGCCTGAGCCCCCCTTTGGCCTTCAGGATAAGGAAATAGCAGAAGTAGTATCCATTCCGTCTGAACTCTGCTGGCATCACTAGGTCAAGTAGCTGCCCCACTTCCAGCTCTAGCAGGGCCTTGTGAGAGGGGTTCCCCAGGAGGGACCGAGGGTGGTTGGGTGAGGTAGAGGTAAACTGGTGGGTGTAGCCCCAGAAGACGGTGTTGAGGACTTAACAGTCTGAGGTAAGCTGTAACCACTCTGGGAGAAAAGCACACAACTTGGAGAAGGGAAGCTTTATTGTGGGTGGATCCTTGGTATGAACTAGACAGTCGCCCCTGTCATCCCGTCAAAACTGACGCTTTCCCATCTGTTTGCCCTTGGAAGGCCCAAGCTGGGGGGCAAAACAGGACTGCCTCTTTGGGCGTTTTTTATAGTCCCATAACTTTTTATAATGGGGCTCATATTTAGAGTGGGTGGCCTGGGTGGGAGCCTGCGGAGGCTTAAACTTGGTCTTGGCCAGAGCTGTGTGGGAATCTTTCAGGCCATGCAATTTCACGTCCATCTGTTCGACAAACAGGGTCCTGCCATCAAACGCAAGGTCCTGCAAGGAATTTTGTGCCTCACTGGACATCCCCAGATAGAAGGGAGCCATGACGCCCTCCTCATGGGACACCTCAGAGGCCATAGAGCGGGGTTTCCTCAGACAGGGGTCGCTGCTTGTACAGGGAAAGCCCCTGGCGGGCCGGGCCGGTTTGTTTACCTGCCCTGTCCGCAGGTCCGGCGGATCGCAGCTCCCATGGGCCGCAGATCGCTGCTCCAGGCCAAGGGGAGCTGCTGGAAGGAGCGCGGACCGAGGGATTTACTAGCCGCCGCTTCCAGCAGCTCCCCTTGGCCCGGAGCAGCGATCCGCAGCCCATGGGAGCCGCGATCAGCCAGACTTGCGGACGGAGCAGGTAAACAAACCGGCCTGGCCTGGCAGGGGCTTTCGCTACAGAAGCGGCAACTCCTGTTTGAGAAACCCTGCCATAGATCTTGCAGCTGTACCTGCGGCATCCAACGCTGCCTGCAGGGTTACCTTAGCAGCCGCTGTACCCTCCTCCACCAGAGCCTTGCACTCCCTCTTGTCATGCTCCTGGAGAAAGTCCTCAAATTTGGGCAGAGTGTCCCACAAACTGAACTCATACTGCCGCAGGTAGTCTTCATGGTTTGCCACCCTTAACTGGAAACTTGAGGATGAATAAACATTTCTCCCAAATAAGTCCAGCCTCCTTGAGTCTTTATGTTTTGGAGCAGGGGCTGGTTGGCCCTGCCTCTCCCAGTGGTTGACCGACTCAGCCACCAGGGAGTTGGGGACAAGGTGAATGTACAGGTATTCAGGCCCCTAAGTGGACAAAAAGTACTTCCATTCCATCCTCTTAGAGATGAGGGGCAAGGCAGCTGCAGATTGCCACAAGGCGTTTGAAATTTTTGCCACCCTGTGCAGTGGCAAGGTCAAGAGGATGTTGAAGAGGGAGTCCCAGGATTCCTCCACTTCCTCGGTTTGAAGGTTGAGGCTCTGTGCCACCTTTTTCAACAGTTCCTGGTGGGCCTTAGAGTCCTCCTGTGGAACAGATGGAGGAGGAGTAGTAATCACCTCATCAGGGGAGGATGAGGATGGGAGTGTGCTACTCTGCATACCCACCAGTGTCAGAGGTCCCATCACTTGGTCACTCTCCGGGCGCGAAACCGGAGATCAACACCCCACTGACTCCTGTCTAGGAGGCTGAGATAGGGAGGCTGTCTTTCCAAGGCTCCGGCCACCAAGCAAGCTACCACCAGTGGCTGCGTCGGGGGCCACGGGGCCAGCCAAGGAGCCCAGTGACACTGCACCTGTTATGGCACTGGTAGAGCAGGCTGTTCAGCCTGACTAGCCCGTCCTATTGACTGACTACTATGAAGGGAGGCTGGGCTGGTGTATGACCTGCCACCGTCCTGTGACTGGGAGGAGCACTGATGTTGGGAACAGTGCCGACCACAAGACCATGATCCCAGCGTGGAGGAGTGGGAGTACCACTGGTAGCAGCTGCTCCGTGGCTCTGACAGGCGGATGCATAGCAGCAAGATACTGGCGATTGATGCCTAGGACTGCAGGCGCGGTGCTGCAGCTGGGTCCTGGAGCAAGACCAAGAAAGGGAACAGCATCGATGCCTGTATCATGATGGGCTACGACAGTCTTCTGGAGACTAGGACCTCTGCTGCCACCTGTCCTAGTCTCAATGGGGCCCGCTCCCCTCGCGAGGTCTACTGTCCCTCAAGGCAGAGTGGTGCCTGGAACCCCTGCCAGCGGGACCCCGCCATACAAACTGGTGGGGGTCGATGGCGAATGGTGTCAGGAACCTTCCCTAGACCACGCACGGTACCGACCAGGTGGTGACTGCAGAGATCCAAGTGGTGGCTTGCCTCTGGACTGGGGAGCCAATGGTGCCCTGGTACCAGCAGAGACATAACATCCCAAGCCACTTGCAGGGCCTCCGGCATGAAGGGCACCCAGATATCCAGGGAGGTCGGCGCGGAGTGGGCCGGGTTGCTCCTCTCAACGTGAGTTGTAGGTCAGGGATCAAGAACTGTCCAGCATGGGTCTAGTCTCTCCCTGGTCTTGCTCTGGTGTCTCGGCGGAGACGACTTCCTCTTAGCCTTTTTGGCATGCCCCACAGACTGAGAGCACTGCCAGGCACCGAAGGGTTGCCACTCACCAACACCACGGTACTCAGTGCCGACTCACAGCAGCGCACTGGAGTTGGGGTCAACATCAACTCCATCAGAGTGGCTTGGAGCCCCTTTCCTTCTTGGCCTGAGTCTTGAAGGATCTGCAAATCTTGCAGTGATCGCTGAGATGGGTTTTCCCCAGCCAGTGTAAACAGTCCACATACAGATCACTCACTGGCATCGGCCGCCTGCAAGTGTCGCATGACTTAAAACACAGGGCATGCCACCAAACTAAACTAAACACTCATCTAAACTACTTTAACTACAGGTACTACTAACTATGAACAAACAAGAGTTGAAGAAGAAAGCTGGAGGAGAGCAGTTCCGATGCACCTTTACTGGCAGCAGGAAAGAACTGAGGGGGGAAGAGGGGTGCACAGTGCCCCTTAGACTGCGCCATAGAGGTGCCACTCCAGGAGTTGCTAAGGGTGCTCCCCTACGGTACTGCTAGGGGAAAAACTTCCAACACTGGTGCACATGGTGAGCATGCACACCTCTTGTGGAATGCACATGAGCAATCACTCGAAGAACAAGAAAATGGAAAGTAAGTAAATTTAATAAATTTTAGAAACTAACTTTTATATATATGAAAACTGAATGCTGTATCGCAAGTCTAGCATGTTCATTCAATAAGTTCTTAGGAAACCATACAGGTTTCCACCTTTATACCAGAGACCAGAAATAAAATTTCTGTTTTCATATAGAGTTCTTAATATGCAAGTAATTTAGAAAAACCCCTGAGAAAAGCAGGATATTCGAAGAGAGATTATAAATGAGACATGATGGTAGTCCTCACCTAAAAAAAACTTGTGAGGCTTAAACACTTCAAAAATCAATTAAGTGTCAAATTTAAAGTTTTACATAATATAGACTAAGAACACCAGCGTTAACAATAGTTTTATTATCTTGGTTTTTCCTGTCCTTTACATCCACTTCTCACTCGTGCTGCTTTGCATGGAAAGAAAATAGCTATGCATAAAGGGGATTTATTTTCAATGTCAATGGGCAAAAATGAAACCTAACAAATCTAACCTTCTAACTGCTCTAACCTACCTAAAAAGGTACTACAGTAATAGCCTAATCCCTAGAAGCAACGGATTTAGATGCTGCGGATGTTCCATCTTGCAATCACAGGCAGTAAGAAGGAACTGAGTGATGGCTGAGGCCTCACGGACTCCTGTAGCGAAAAGCATACAGGACAAGAGGCTATTCAGGGTGCAGGTGCCACCCCAAAGGAAAGACACTGCTATTCAAAAAAGCCCTTGTACGCAAGATCAGATTCTATTTGCACCAACGATGGAAATTGCGTGGACATTTACTCAAACAATTCTTACATACAATGACATTAGTAAATTACATTACTGGACCAACTTCTGTGGGTAACAGAGATAAGCTTTCGAGCTACACAGAGCTCCCTCCTATCTTTAATGCCGTGTAGCATGTAGAAACAGAGATGGGAGTTGGCACAACTTGGCCAGCCAACTTTCTGTGGACCACTAGCATGTGTTCCACAGATCATCACTAGACCACAGCTTGGGAACCACTGCACTAAACACTAATCGAGACCACAAACCTATTTCATAGAGATAATCATCAAATTATAACATTGTAGTCATTAAAAATCTGGGCCATATTCTAACCATGCTACAGCTGCCACCATATTATGTGAGCATTCATCTTCTACAGCATCCTTTAGTCAACTCTTCAAATTTTTGTCAAACTCTCACTCCAGTGATCTCCAGTTACTTAGTTTAAAAACTTCTTGGCAAAATTTACCTGTATAAACAGTCCATGTAGTCTGCCCCTTTACTGTATTCTTCCCAGTATCTATGATACATAACCAGTACTTGTTCTTCAGATTCCAGAACACGCTATGAAGGAAAAAAAACCAAACCATATTATAAGAGTTTACTTCCAAATATAATGGCAAAATATTGTGTATACATGCATATACAGTATTTCTGACAGCATAAGAGAATCAATTGATTATTATGAGTTTCAATAGCGTACTTCAAGCCACAAGGACAAACTGAGACAGTCCCTATTTCAGGGAAACTGAATTTATACTGCAAGCTGGAGAAACACAGTTCTTCTTCGAGTGCTTGCTCATATCCATTCCAGTTAGGTGTGCGCGCGCCACGTGCACGTTCGTCGGAAGATTTTTACCCTGGCAACACTCGGTGGGTCGGCAGGGCGCCCCCTGGAGTGGTGCCGCTATGGTGCCGGATATATACCCCTACCGACCCAGCCCAATGTCAAAAATGAGAGAAGTCTGCCTGGCGTGCCAGGGGTTCCACGCAGCAGCTGCGAGGCCGTGGCATCTCATGTTAACAGCCAGCACAATGGCCATGCACTACATTAACTCGGAAGGGACATGGTCCTCTCCTTTTGTCAGGAGCGACCATTCCAGCTCTGGAGCTTTTGCATAGCCCACTCAATAAATCTGGTAGCATCCTTTCTCCTTGGCGTTTCAACTCAGCAGTCTTTCCTGTCTCATTGAGTGCTCGCCCTGCCTAGATGTGATGCATTTGCTGCCAGAAGTGGGGGTTTTTCCCCACATGTGGACCTGTTCGCTTACTGCGAGAACACGAAATTTGTCCGAGGTTCTGCTCCTTCCAAGGTCTCTTCCCCGGGACCGATCTGGACGCTGTCCTCATGCCGTGGAAGGGGCCACACCTTTATGCCTTCCCGCCGTTCCCCCGCTCATTGGTCCTGCTCACACTTTTGCAGGGGCAGGGCGCGCTCATCATGATCACTCCAGCGTGTTCCAGGCAGCACTAATACGCCCACGTGCTCAGCCTGTAAATAGCCTGCCCAATTACCCTGCCACTCCACACCAGACCTCGTACCTCAGGACCACGGCAGACTTCGCGCCTGGACCTGCAGTTTCTTCACTCATGGTGTGTCTCCTACGTGACTATCAGGGTGGCGGATGCCTTCCACCTGGTCAACGTACTGGCCAGGTGGAAGCGTCTCTCCTACAGGTGCAAAACGCTTAAATCTTACTCCTGCTGGGGTCTCGATCCCCTCTGTTGACTACCCTCCGGCCTGCAACGCAGGGACCGCACCGACACCTGCTGAGGCACTGGCGACGACAGCACCGTCGATCCTCGTCCCACAAGGGCCGTTGAATCCGGTGTCTGACAGCTCCCCGGTACGCACTGTGGTCGAGCTTACTGTTCCTCCACGCCAGAGACATTTCCAACGGCGAGGAATCTCATTGCCATGACAGAGTTGATGCTGCCTGAACCCCCGCACCACCGGTGCGGGTAATTACAGTCTCTTGGCAAGCCGCCTTTGATACGACCACCCTCTGTCAGCGCAGCAGAGCGGGCACTGTTCATGATCACGCTCCCGCAGACGCTCCAAGTCCCGTCGGCACTCCACTCCCGACGCCACTTGCAGTCCCGATGCTGTTCTCCTCGGCACCGGTCGCATCGCCGCACAGGTCGGTGTCCTGTTCACCAACCCGATAATCTCAGCACTGTTCTGGCTCCCAGCACCACTACAGGCACTGTGATTCCCGTAGCCGCTCCCACCTCGAGATCTCGGTCGACCTCCCTTCACCGCTTCTGGTCGCATGTCCGGATCTCGTTCCAGGTACCAGTGCGCCTTCCGGTACCGGTCCCAGGTGCCAAGTTGGGACAAGGTCTGGTAGAGTCAGACTCTGCCCATGGTTTTCAGCATCTCCATGGCATCCAGACACGCATCAGTGTCTTCCCACGTGGACAGCTCTTATGCTCAGGACCGCGATTCTGGTTGTGCCCACCAACAACCTGAGAGCCCATCAGGACCTCCTATGGAAGGTAGCACTCAATGCGGACCTCCAGCTGCAGGAGGTCCCCTGGAGGTAGGGGACCCGGTAGTGCACATTATTCGCCGGTTGCCCCACTAGAGGGGCCCTACCCGTTTATTCGGACCATCCAGGCGAATGCCGATACTCTATGGAGGGTACGACTACTTGTCTGTCCATCCTCCTCCCTGCTCACTAGTCATTCAGTTGGTTAAGAAAAAAGGGAACGGCATGGCCAACAGGCGCCAGCCCCAAAATCGAAGGGGGCTAGGCGAATGACCCTACTCAGCCGCAAGGTGTATTCTGCAGGGGGCCTTATAGCCCTGCGTGGCAAATCAATAAGCCCTGTTAGCCCCTATAATCATAACACCCTGGATAACGTGAATCAATTTATGGAGCTTCTCCAATCAAGACTCCCGCCAAGAGTTCACTGCCCTCTTGGAGGAAGGGAAAGGCGGCCAGAGCTTCTCTCCAGGCCTCGTGTACCAGCGAGGCGCATCTCATGGCTTCGGTTTCAAACTCCCGCCTTTCACGACTTACCATTTGTTGGTAAAGGCCTCTTTGCGCGTTGAAATCAACCCCAGGCTGCAAAGCCTGAAGGGCAACAGAGGTCCTAATGCCTCTCTCTCGCGTGCATACGCCGACGACCTACTGCAGGCCTTTTGTCCCAGCCACACCGCCACACTCTGTGCTAGCCACAGATTAGGATTTGGCAGACAGCGCAGGCTGAGGTGGTCCGCAGACGACCGTCAGGACCCCTAGAGGGCCAAGATCGAGGCCCCTCGCAATCACAGACCGGGGCACCAAAGACGAACTTTCGAAGGTGCGCCCGAGGCGGCGTACGGTTACAACCAGATCCCATCCTACTTCCTCTTGGCGTGGTCCCAGTTAACTTCAGTTCGCTGGGTTCCCTACACATGGTGGAGTATGGGTACCACCTCCAATTTGTTCCAACCCTGTCCCTCTTCAGGACTCCTCTCGGGCGCAATTCCTCTTACAAGAGTGCACGACGCCGATGGATGAAGGGGGCAATTACTCCCTTAATTCCCTAATCCCAACTTCGTATACGGAGGTCTCAGACCTATCCTAGACCTACGAGGACTCAACCAGTTTATGATAAGTTGAAGTTCCGCATGGTATCCTGGGAACCTTTATTCCTGTCCTTTAGATCTGGAGAATGGTATGCGCACCTCGATATGAAGGACGCGTACCTTCACATTGCCATCTTCCCTCCGCACAGGGATACTCCGCTTTCTAGCCAACCATCAGTACTTCCAGTTTACGGTCCTGCTGTTTGGCCTTTCTGCAGCCCCACAGCATTAACGCAAGTGTGTGGCCGTAGTCGCCACCTACCTCCGACGACGTCGGACTATGCGTTTTTCCATATCTGGATGCCATTGGCTTATCTGAGGAGACTCAGACACAAGTCATTCAGGTGTGGGCATCGTCAAGGACCTATTCACATGTCTAGGCCTGATGATCACTATGGAACATCCACTCTGGTTCCCGCTTGAGGTTAATTCCTAGGGGCTATCCTGGACTCCGAGCTAGCTAGATCCTGCTTACCAACAGCCACGGTTTCAGGCGATGGCACCGATCATTCGAGGTCTGCAACTTTCCCAACGACCTCGGCTCGCACTTGTTCTCGGTCTCCTGGATCCCCGGCTGCCTGCTAGTTTGTAACCAAACCGCTAAGCTCTGCCTCTGTCATACTCCAAGTTTGGCTCAAATCGGCGTACCGCCCGACAGGGGCCCAATGGTCACGATAGTCACCAATTCCCTCAGCACCCTAGGCTCCCTAGAATGTGGCTAACTCCCTCCCTGGTGTGGGTAGGGGATGCCGCTCCTATCCGCCCAGCCTCACTGTCCCTGACGATGGATGCGTCATCTCTCGGCTCAGGTGCTCACCTCAGTACCTCTCGAGCTTAAGCCTTTGGTCTTCTCAGGAGCTGGCGTTCCACATCAATGTCCAAAAATGAGAGCAGTCTGCCTGGCGTGCCAGGGGTTCCAGCAGCAGCTGCGAGGCCGTGGCATCTCAGTGTTTACAGCCAGCACAATGGCCATGCACTACATAAACAACCTGGAAGGGACATGGTCCTCTCCTTTTGTCAGGAGGCCATCCATCTCTGGGACTTTTGCATAGCCCACTCAATAAATCTGGTAGCATCCTTTCTCCTTGGCGTTTCAACTCAGCAGGTCTTTCCTGTCTCATGAGTGCTCGCCCTGCCTGATGTGATGCATTTGTTGCCAGAAGTGGGATTTTTCCCCACATATGGACCTGTTCGCTTACTGCGAGAACAGGAAATGTCCGAGGTTCTGCTCCTTCCAAGGTCTCTCCCCGGGACCGATCTCGGACGCTGTCCTCATGCCGTGGAAGGGCCAAGACACCTTTATGCCTTCCCGCCGTTCCCCCTGGCTCATTGGGTCCTGCTCAAACTTTGCAGGGGCAGGGCGCGCATCATCATGATCACTCCAGCGTGTTCCAGGGCAGCACTAATATTACGCCACGTTGCTCAGGCCTGTCAATAGCCTGCCCAATTACCCTGCCACTCCACCCAGACCTCGCATACCTCAGGACCACGGCAGACTTCGCCGCCTGGACCTGCAGTTTCTTCACCTCATGGTGTGGCTGCTACGTGACTATCAGGGTGGGCAGGATGCCTTCCACTGGTCAACGTACCTGGCCAGGTGGAAGCGTCTCTCCTACAGGTGCAAAACGCTTAAAATCTTACTCCTGCTGGGTCTCGATCCCTCTCTGTTGGACTACCCTCCGGCCTGCAACAGCAGCCTAGCGGCGAGTTCGCGTCAAGGACACTTGGCAGCCATCTCTACCATCCATCCAGGCTAAGGTGGTCGTTCTGTGTTCTCACACTCTAGGTTTCGGGGTTCCTCAAGGGCTTGAGGCTCATACACCCTAGGTACGCGCCCAGCCCCAACTGAGACCTCAACCTGGTTTAACCAGACTTATGTCTCCTCCGTTCGACCCCTAAGCGGACCTAGCTCGCTGCTAATACCTGTCTTGGAAGACAGCTTTCCTCGTAGCCATTACATTGCCAATGAGCTTCGAGCCAGGGCTCTTATGGTGGTTCCGCCATACTTTATGTTCACAAACAAGGTGCAGTTACGATCACACCCGGCTTTCCTCCTTAAGGTGGTTCGGCCTTTCATGTTAACCACACTCAACGCGATAGCGACACAATTGCACTTCTCCTGGACATCTGGAGAGCGCTCGCATTTATGTTGAGCGGACAAAACCATTTTGTAACACGCCCCAACTCTCGGTTGCCAGTAGCAGTCCGAAGGAAAGGCCTACCTGTTTCCTCTCAGAAGGATCTCATCTTGGGGTGATAATGTGCACCCGCACTTGTTATGATTTGGCTCACATTCCCCAGCCACATCACATGCATTCTGACCAGTGCTCAGGTTTCATCTGCACCTTGCTGACTCGTGTACCTATCCACGAGATCTATCTGCGCATCTCCATGGTCCATACCCTTGCTTCGCATTATGCTCTGGTTCACAGCAAGAGATACTGCAGCCTTTGGCTCCCGCAGTTTTACGTTCTGCCATATTTCACTCCGACCCCACCGCCTACATAAGGACGTGGGGAATCACCTAACTGAAGGATTATGAGCAAGCAAGCACTCGAAGAAGAAAAGACGGTTACTCACCTTTGTAACTGTTGTTCTTCGAGATGTGTTGCTCATATCCATTCCAAACCCGCCCTCCTTCCCCTCTGTCGGAGTAGCTGACAAGAAGGAACTGAAGGGTGGCTGGATCAGCAGGGGCATATATCCGGCACCATAGCGGCGCCACTCCAGGGGGCGCCCTGCCGACCCACCGAGTGTTGCTAGGGTAAAAATCTTCCAACGAACATGCACGTGGCGTGCGCACACCTAACTGGAATGGATATGAGCAACACATCTCGAAGAACAGTTACAAAGGTGAGTAACCGTCTTTTTGATTGACTCAATCAGTATACGAATGACAAAAATAGAATTGCTGAAGTATTGTCATGAGTACGTTTATAATGCAAATACTCAATTGGACAATACTTCGGTAATCTACTTTTCTGCGCTTCCCCATCTCTCCCCTTACTCCTATTTTCAACTTGCCCCCCCAGTAAAATATAAAGACGACAACGACACTTTTGGAAAATTATTCAAATAATTTTAGTTGAAATTATCCAGTCACACTAAAAACATTTACAATTCCCCTCAAGCCACCAAAATGTAACAAAATTAAGATATATTTTGGGTTACCAGACCACGTTTTATACTCCCTTTAAGGAATAGTGAAAGCAGCAAGAATATGTACTCTGAACCTTGTCAGCTACATCTATCCACACAGGACTTGCAGAATTTCTTTGTTATGTACTGTGACAAAAACATGCATATTTTTAGTCATATAATAGTTACCTTGTGCAAATGGCGTACATGATTTTCCAAAAAAAATTTAGTCTCAGTATAAAGTCTCTCTCCAAGAGGTTCTGGATAGGCCACACATAAAGCATAAATGTCCCTGAGTTTGAAGTCAAGGTTTAAAAGGTTCTTTAAATAGGTTCTGTAAATTTAAGGTTATACTTATGTTTTTCACATTTTGGACAGAACAAACAGTTATAATGTGTCATACAGTTGTATGCACAGTACTCTGGATACCATTTCTTGGAACAGTAAGACATTAGGCATACATTTTTAAAACACACTGGCCAAAGTACACATTTAGACACCTAAACAAATGGCCTGATTTTCAAAGTACTGGATGTCCAACAATTCAGTGCTCAGCACTGATGAAAATTCAGTCCCTTATTGTTTAAAGTCTACATTTAGGCACACTTTTTAAAGTCTTGCATAATTAGCTTCCTAAAAGCAAATGGTCTTAACATAAGTTACCACTTCATTGCATTTTTAGATATGTATGAGCTCCGCAAATTACCAGCACACATACTAAGAAAGAAATTTATATATATGTTTTGGAATCCTAGTACACTTCTACCCTGATATAATGCTGTCCTCAGGAGCCAAAAAACACCAAAAACCAACTTACCATGTTATAGGTGGAACCGCATTATATTAAATTTGCTTTGACTTGCCGGAGTGCGCAGCTCCGCTCTCCCGGAGCACTACTTTACTGCATTATATCCGAATTCATGTTATATAGGATCGCATTATATCAGGGTAGAGGTTAATAAACAACTGTATTAGTACAAGAAGGCTTTTGTAGTGGAGACTGAAGAATGAAGTAGATGGATTTTTGAGAAGTATTTATCTTGCTCTGTAAGAAATTTAACTTCACTGGTTTCTGAAGCTGAGACTTTATACACAAAATTATTAGTGTCCCTGTCTAAAGGAGAACCTCCTAGGAGGTTACAGTATTTTATCTTTAATCTAGCTCTTAACAAAGGAAATCCCTAGGAGGTTCTTTTTTAGACAAGGACACTAACAAAGCCTACAAAAAAAAAAACTCCACCATACACAAACATTCAGGTTTTGAGATTACCTAATAATTACTTCTGTCAACCAAAATAGATTCTTTTTATTTGCCAAAAATCATCCCCACCCTATATACAATTATGAATACGATATCAGAATTTTTATGCTTGCTATTTTTGGAATATGGAGAGAAAAACTGACACTGAAGAATAGATCCACCTTTGCTCTTAAGACTTGCTTAAGTAAGTGAGACTAAAGCAAGCACAAAGCATGTAGTTTGGAAAGTTCACTAGAAAAAGAATTTTTTTCCAACACTATCACTTGGTCAAGGAAACAACACACATTTTAGAATAAGGATGATTCCCTTACAGATGGCATTAGGAACACTACGTCATTTTGTTAAGTTAATATCGCTTAGTAACCTTTTAAAAGTAGAAAGACAAAAGAAAAAATGAAACCCATTCATGCTGATCCAAATTTGTGATCATCCACGCTAAAAGTACAGTATCAGAAATAAACCTTTGCATACAAAAATGATTATCTGAACTGCAAGATAGCACACGATTCCTCTAATCATATACTAAATTATTTTAGGATGGCATGTTTGCATGCCTACTAAAAGTTTAAAAGGAGATGGACAGCAAGGAGGCATTTGCTCATTCAACAATAAAAGAATATACAAAGAGGTTTCAAAGAAAATTTCCAAACTATTTCTTAGTTTTAAATGCAAGTGATAATACGAAAATACTGAAGTACAAAAATAAACAAGTCAGAAAGGGGTTTATGTGGCAGCTGGCATCTTAAAAGCCAAGAACTGTAAAGTTTGATATTAACATAATACTCCATGCAGTGTCAGATTACAAGAAGAGATCTCCTCAGCGTGCAAAGAGGGAAGGAAATATTGGGCAGAAATCCTGGTAAATGATTGATAAATTTGTTTTAACAGTGTGGTTGGCACCATGCCAATGATTCATAGGGATGCCACATTAGAAAAGGCAGGACCTAGCTGTATTTCCAGGTTGATAACTTAGAACACGGATTAGTCAGTTTGAGAAATTTTGATACATGGGATGAATGGATATAGTAGGTTCTCTCTGGGGAACTGAGGACATTCACTATGTTGCCATGTTGGAACACATCCATTTTCTTCAGGAAGGAATTTCTATGGGTATACGACATCTTAGTTTTCAGCAGGCTGCCCGATTTTTCTGGGAAACAACATGCAAATGTAGCCCACGTTCCACAATACCGTAGCACAGAAAAAATAGTAGAGACTAAGTAATCTCATTTTTTTATCTTGTCAACAGACAGGCTGAGGTTCACTGCAGGGGTGGAACCCAAACACAGAAGGTGCGGTAGAATGATGGCAGGAGTGGTCTCAAATTCTCCATTACGGAATGCCACCACATCCTCCTGGATGGAGATCGGTGAATAGTTCTGTGCACTCTGATTTTGGGGAGATAATTTGGCTTGGGGGGGGAAGAGAAGGCATACAAGCGGTGGCTTAGCCATAGTTACCAAGACAACAACTCCCTGGTATTCTTGTCCTTGAAAAGTACATCTTTGTATTGATATTTGATACACAGCAGTTCAAAACTTGTTAACTCCCCACTAGGATACTAAAGTGAAAAAACTCTCATTGAGACACTTACTGTCAGGTGAAGCTGCAGCCTGCTTATCCACTATTGCAGAGTCAAGCATGAACCTTCTTGAATAAAAGCTAGCAACTGAATCCACTGAAGTAGGACTTGGGTATCTCTAGAGAAAAGAGACTCCAGGATTCTGCTGCTTATTTACTGTTCTATAGTCAAGACTTTGACATGGATAAAAACACGTGCTTAGTCCAGGTAAGACTGTAGGGCTTTCATAGTCTGATAGCTCCAAACTCATGTGGTAACAGAAGACAAGTTTGGACTCATGGTTCCCCTTCATGCTCAAACTGAGTAAATCCATATTCATATCTCTTGGTGGAATCTTTAGCTTCTCCTTCAGGGAGCTGTGTAGCCAGCTCCTGAGGATCAAACTTGCAGAGTCCTCATGGGCCCAAGGCAAAATATTTATACAGAACACCACAGTACACAGCAACCTCATGAGCGTACTAATAACTCTGGATAGACAAAGTGATAGAAGCCAGATTTTCCATGCTGAGCTTGCTGATTTTCGTGAGCAAGATGTGCCTTCAAGTGCCAGAAGTGCTCACTGTGCCATTCTTCCTGGGGACCACAAAGAATACAGAATCAGCTTCCCTAAATGCTGCTCTCAGTGGAATAACTTAAGTGTCTCAGTTTCCAAAAATTAGAGGTGGCTGTTGACACTGTATGTCACTACCAGACTGGAGAAAGCTGGGGATAATTTGTTGTGAGGAGCAGGATTAATGTAGCTCCAGAGCATATCCTGTGTATGTGATAGTTTGTTTATCTTTAATAGATAGAGAGTTTGCCTTTACTTTAGCACGATTAAAGAGGTGTCATATTGGCTGTCGCTGGATCTAAAGAGGCTCTGGAGATTAACCCTAGTTCCCCTTTCCATCTTCATTCCAAGCCTTGCCAATGTATGGAGAATCTTCTCTTTTCTTATAGCTCTAGGTTCAGAAAAATCTTCCATCCGTGCAGACAGTAAAGGAATTATCCCTTTCACTAGATGCCATAACTGCTTTGCCCAAATGACTCAAAGCAAGGTTTTTTTTAAATAAAACACAGATGAAGCTACTTCACCTATTCATCTGCCTTCCAGGTAAGCAAGCACACCTGCCTAGGTTAGAAGTGACAGCAAAAGTAGAAAATTTAATAGTGTCAAATGAAACAATCTGCCACAAATGCAGATGGTAGAATTCTCTCTCAGTACTAAACTTAGGTCTGTCAGGGCAAGCAAATTTACCTCATTATTCAAGGCTAGCCTAATAAAATAAAATTATTCAGGCTTCTGTCAAGACACCTGCCACTGCATGGGGACGGATAGCTCACTCATTTGAGCATTGGCCGACTAAACGCAGGGTTGTGAATTCAATCCTTGAGGCGACAATTTAGGGATTTAGTTGTGGATTGGTCCAAGCCCCTGCTCAAAGCAGGATGTTGGTCTAGATGACCTCCTGAGGTCCCTTCCAACCCTCATATTCTATGATCAGAATTCTTCCCTAAAAAATACTTCCCAAAAAACCAAATAGATCAGTATCCCTTATCTGGAAAAAACTTTATACTCAACTAAGAAACTACAGCTGAAGCCACAGCTACTTGAGGAATCCACACAATTACTTCTTGGCTTCTGTAAGTATGCTGAATATAAGCAACTGTCCATATTGTTTGGATTTCACAGGGGCTTCCCACTCTAAGCAAATAATTTTCTTTATCGATTTGTGCACTAGTATCACAGACTCCTGTTTGACCCTTCAGAAAAATATTTAATCAGGCTGGATCTGCAGTTTCTCTGGCCTTTTCTGTCCAATGGAGCCAAATAGTAACTGAAACAGACACACTCTCTTGAATACAGTATCAGGAATAAGAGGGAAAAAGTTTTGGGGGTTCTTCCTTCCCCATTCTGGCACAAGAGTAAGCTCACTTTCTTTCTCGGTTGAAGTGGAAGAGCCTTGTGAGTAGCAGTGAGACACAAAATCTGAACATAAATTCTGAGTACTTCACAGATTTTTCTTCTAAACTGTTGGCTCCAGACACAGAGGCAAAAAAAAAAAAAAAGTGAGAGTTCATACACATAGCTAGCTTAGCGATACTGGAAGTGATTCCTCAGCCAAACTTGTCCTCACAGTTTGTTAAAATAAATACCACTTCCCTCACAACAGAAGCGCCTCTAAGAAAGAAAAGGGTGATTAAAAATCCCTGCTAATATGTCCTAAAACCAAATTTCCAAACTTTAAGACATACCTACCCTTTTCTGTCCTGAGGTCTCTCCTGTCCTTTTGGGAGATGGGATGAAATTCTGCTTCTACTATGCAAGAAGTTATCTTGAATAATGGAAGACAGCTGTCCTTTTATTTCAGTCCCTAAACCTGACAGCTGGCCAATGCCAAATAAGTTGAGGCACAACTGGCAGACGTCTTCAGGTAGAGAGAAAAAGTTGCAAGAGCATGTGTGTGACATTGTCAATGGCAGATGCCACTTGCACTGTGCCTGAGTCAGGCAATGCACAACTGGGCTCACCTCAGGCCAATGAGAGAATCTAGAGAGAGTAAATAAATATCATAAACATAACCACTGAGGTCCCTAAATCCTCCTGAATACTTACACCCCAGGTTCAAAAACCCATCCAGATTAGAATTATATAGTAGCAGAAGTCTCTGAACTGATATACATCAGACAGAAGCAGAACTTCCAGATGACTTGCCCGTACGAGAATTCTCTGGAACCAGCTGACAAGGGAAGGACACTTCCCTTGCTGAAGACTGGCAGCCATGCCCATTCAACAGACTCCAATGTGAAAAGAATTATGCTGGCATCCTATTTAAAAAAGTAATTAAGATGGGAGTGTCAAAATAAATACAAAATGCAAATCCAGACTCCCAGATTTCTAGTCTCTGGCAGAATCCTTTGAGAGATTTTAGGTGGAAAAGAGCAGGAAATGCTGCTGGCATTTTATACCCAAATTGAAATATTCTATATACAGGGTCCTTTATTTTGGGTGTCCATCAGTCTATATGATTGGCTGAAAAAGTGACTACGCATGCATGAAATGCAAAGGCACTTGGAATTCTCAATTAAAATGCGGACCTTGATATTGTGGAACAGAAGAAAACGGAAAAACGAAACACCACACTATTCTGCACTATTGAATATCCTCTTTCTGAAGATTTACTTTTACTGTTAAACAGTGTGTGAAATATAAAAAAGCAGCAGTTAGCTACCTTCGCCCAACAAAATCTGATAAAAGTACAGGTGTCCTGCAAGTTACTGCTTAGAAGCTTTGCCACACCAATTTGTTTATCACATTAACTTTCTAAATTAAAAAGTTACTCTCAATAGCGAAGATACTTACAGTAACAAGTTTTAAACAAAATCAAATTGGCATCTGTACTGTGATAACACTGTATAGTGAAATAACACCAGACCGGTTTTATTACTGCAGAGGTGCAAACAGAGGAAATCTGAAGGTCAAAGGTAGCGAAAAATGAGTCATGCTTTAAATAAAGAGCCTATGAGTTGCTTCTTATCAGAAGCAGATAACACTATTCAGTTGGTATCCCAAAGTCCTGGTTTTCCTCATTTTAAAGACAATTGCTATAAATAAAAAGACAACCCTGCAAAAAGAACAACCACCTCAGGCTCTGTTGGAACAGAGGGGAGAAGCAAATTCCAGAAGTGAGGTTATCCTTCGAGAGGACCATCCCTCACTGAAATGCCAGGACTCACTTTGACCACCCAAGCCCATCTCAACTACTGCAAGTAGGTCTCCATTTCTGCAGCGTACGATAAATACACTGCTATAAAATGTGGTCTAGAATCAACTGGATTCCTTTTTCTGTAACAATATTAAGTTATTCACTGTAAATATGAAGTTTCTAATATCATACCACATTTAAAAACTAAATACTTCCTCCTCCTCTCAAAATAGGTTTATTTAAAAAGTTGATAGTATAAACAGATTAGACTGATCAATGGTGCTATAATGAGTAAGTGTGCTAAATAGTCAAAGAGTTTTAATACTACACAGTTCAAAATTCTTTAGCCACATTACTTCTCTAGGTTACCAAGTGTAATAAAAAGCAAGAAAAATAATACACATTTAAGAAAAATTAGTAGAAGGTTAAAGCTCTTGCAAAATACACTTCTACTCCGATGGAATGCTGTTCTCGGAAGCCAAAAAATCTTACCGTGTTATAGGTGAAACCGCGTTATATCGAACTTGCTTTGACCTGCGAGTGCACATCCGCCCCCCACCACGAGCACTGCTTTACTGCATTATATCAGGGTAGAGGTATCTAAAATCGTTACCATCTTAAGAGACAGTTGAGTTTGGAACAACCTATGTTCATTTAAGCAAGACATCTGAAGCTGGCGGGTGGGTGTGTGTGTGTGTGCCCCACTTGAAAAACAAAACAAAACAAAACAAAACCATGCAAGCTGGCTTTTTAAAACTAGCTTTTTAATTTAAGGGTCACTGTAAGAGCATCTGAATTATTAAATGATTATTTCAGATTTGGAACAACCTTAACACTAACTGTAGAGAAAAAAACTGGTAATGTCATTAAGTTTTGAATACCCACCTATGAGACTTGTGTTGAAGTATATAATTTACTTAAGCTAGAAGCAGCTCCAAAAAGAGCCAATCTTTACTTAGAAACTACAAGCTGACAGAAGCTCATCATGCTACGCAGGTGCAGAGGGTATTCCAAGAAGATCTACTCTCCTATAGCTGCAAGATGCCAAAATAGTCACTATGCTGCCACCTTCCTAGACATGGAGTTAAGAGTTTATGACCACTGGGGTACTAGGAATTACACCAACGGGCCTCCACTAAGCAAAATTTGGGAGTCTGCTAGTGTGCGTTCTCTAGTTGACTAATTGTTCAGTGAGCTGCAGAATAAGTTCTGAAAGGGGAAGCAGTACAAAATTGGTCACGTATGGTTCAAAAATAATCTCCATGTTCCTCACACAAAAGTTACAAATTGGGGTTATATAGGAAAAAGGTAATAGTTTCAAAGAGATTTAAAAAACAAAAACAAAAAACCCAGCTCCAGTGATTTATGGAGCAACAATTTCAAATGTTTTTGAAATATGAGAAAAGGTGCCAGCTTGAATTTTTAAAACAAAGGCTCCCATGTACAATGTAAAAAAAAATAAATAAATAAATAAAAAATACTGTGGTGGGTGATTATCAGGGCAGAAACACTTATCTTATTCCTTTGCAGGCTCTTGAAGAGTGCAAAACGTAAATGTAAATTTTATAAGTATTTTGAATTTTTTTTTAAATTCCAGCTAACTTCTACAGCTCAGAGCTACAACCTTGATTTATGCATCCTTTTGAGATTGGAACATGCAGTTCTTAAACAGCTTATTTTTGGTTTTCATGAACTGCACTTATGGTTCAAGAGTAACAGAACAATTTGACAAAATGCAAGTCCTCTCAAACCAAATCAGTAGTGACTTCTTAAAATTATAGAAGTAACAGTGCTTTTAAGATCTGGTTGTCCTAAAGACAGGGTGAGAAGTTGTGACTCCAGAAGTGCAATTATAAAAGGGTTTCTAATGCAAGAGCCATCACAGAATTTATTGTCCTTGAAAGTGAGCTGCAAGTGGACTTGCAACCAACTCAATTTTATGTTGTTCTTTAGGGACAGCAACATGGACACAATAGAAAGCCATCTACTCTGAAACGCAAGCACAGCTTGTTAAACAGGACGTAGACTCAAAAGGCTCTTCTTCCCTTTTTGTAAAATTTATGTGGTAGAAATCTATGTATCAAAATCTGCCCTATAGTATCTGGACTCTTAGATCTGAAAATTACTGCTTGTCAGAAGGATTCAGATTGCAGGTGAGTTTGAGAAGTCACTTAGAATTCACCCATTATTCCCCACTACAAGGCAGCTTTTTCCTCTGAAGGAGGAAAAAACAAAAAAACAAAAAAATGCAGTAGGTTATGCCTGTGTTATTCTACAAGCCTATTTTAGTTGCAACAACAATGCTTCTCTCTCAAAACAGAAGATCCTTCACATCATAAGATTATATGTAAGAGAGAGAAGGGTGAGTATCACCACAAACTACATTTAAGAAAAAAATTTTATCTTTGGCTGTTGGAGAAGAATAAAATGGTAAATGGCATTGAAGCAGGATGTGAGTTTATAATGTGGCTGAAGTTTTTGCCCTGGCCACTACTAATTAAGGAAGTGATTTAAGTTATAACAATTACATCTTTACATGCTATCAAGAATACTTAGAACCAATAAGTGGTTTTACTTCCATGTATAATTAAAATAGCTTGCTTATAAAGATGGGGAGTCTCAACCCATAGAGGTTTTGAACAAAGAACAGTTCCAGGGTAGTGGAAGACTGATATAAATGAGTTTAAACACACAACATACCTCTTTGGAAGGGAAAGAAAACAGTTAAAACAGCTCTGGTTACACCTATTAAGATTTATACTGCTGAAAAGAATGTGAAAAACACATTTGATTATTTCCACTTCTATACAAAAACAGTGAAAAACAATCACATTTGTATAAAAATCACAGGTCTTCCTCTCAATGCCTCATCCAAAACTCATTGAAGTCAGTGAAATAATCTCATTCATTTTAATGGGCTTTGGATCAAGTCCACATTACTGTGTTACAAAGTGCGAGGGCCACTCTGTGCTAAGTATATTTTTCTACATACGAATAAAGGTGAAATTCTGTTTAAAGGATACGAGAAGCGGTCATTCCATGTCGCTCTTTCAACATAATCCAACATTACAACAGCTTTAATTGTTGTTAGAAGTTTGTTCCATGTTTCATCAAAATCAACTACTCGTGGTTTCAGGGACATTGTGCGGATTTAGTGTTAATCTGTAGGGGAGGGGAAAAAAAAAGTATTACTTTCAACCTCCTAAATATTAAGAAGCGGTCAAACAGCACGTTTCAAGAGTTTTTAGAAAGTAATTGGTAGAGCCCTGAAACTCTTCTTCCTTTAAAGCAAATAGTACTTTCTTTAAAAGCATCACCTTGAAACTCTCTCTTTATATTATAAGTATGTATACTGGTGTAATATTGTGCATCAAGGACCCTATATAAAAATTAAATATGCATCTCTTATTCTAATATTAAGGTCACACAAAGTCAAAGTCTATGAAGACTAAAGTTAAGGTCTCTAAAAAGTAACCTCTGTCAAACTGCACTAAACAGTGTGTTTTTAAACAGGAACACTGAATGTGTACAACTTTATGAATTGTTATTTGGTTGCTTCCGAACAAAATAATATTGTCCCTGCCCTAAGGAGCTTACTTTCTCAGATGATGTACAAGCATGCTGAATACATTAAAGTTAGTATTGTGTGTGTCCTACATCTACCTCAGACCACCAATATTTGTCATGAATATTTATCAGATTATGCACAAAACTCTAGCCATCCACCTCTTACTCTGATGATTAACAATGAAAAAGTAGTTCTGTATTTTTGCTTGTCAAAAAGTTGTGTATTCCTCTGGAAAACACAAGTATAAATTTGCTATACTGACTATACATATTTTCACATGCACACACAAAATAAGCATCAAAGGGTTAACATTGTAACCCACTGAAGAAACGTATTTCAAAACATAGTATTTGAACTCGTTCAAATGCTAACGGAATGAGCAAGTGTTAGTAGCTTAGGCAACACATTCTTCCCAAATGGTTTTAATAATGTTATGTGAATACTTGGTAATCCTAAAACCAGGTAAAGTTGATGCCACATGTTGCGATCAAACTAGTGAGCCATAGGTTAAGGGATGACAGTCAACTTAAAACACAGCAATTACCATACTAGATCAGACCAGTTGTCTAGCTAGCACAGCAGGCTGTGTCTGGCAGCAGCAAGAAACAAAAATTAAGAAACCCTGCATAGACAGTGAGTCTAGGGGCAGGGAAAGTTATTCCCCTAAAATAAAAGTTTCCTCCTTATCCCTTTCAGTTAAGAGTTAGGCTTATGCTCTTCACATGCAGTTACATAGTTCCTAACACTTGATGGTGAATTGGACAGACTCTACCCTTGAGACTTTGAGATGATCATGCTTGTGAGCTCTATATACATATCAGGTACTTACATTATTCTAATTGAATCCCTGCACTTTCATATCTTCATGATTTAGTACCTGCAAGGACCTGACAAATAGTCAATGGACACTGAAGAGTACAGCATTCTGTAGCTCAACTACTTGCAGTGCTTGGTCCATGAGAAGCAGAAAGATCTGTATTTGTACATTCTTAGAGATGCCTCCTCACAATCCTTCATATTGGCACTGCTTGAATACACAAGGTTCTGTAGTACTTATGAACTTTTGCATGAGAAGGAGGGACAAAAGGAGGCAGTCCATCCCTAAAGTCAGACGTACAGTGTAAAATTTTGAGTTGTGCACTGCAGTATTACAATGTGATCTCCTACAATACTGAAGTGACAATCCTTAGGCATTCAGTTACAGGTTTAAATTCTGCCACCTTGAACAACACAAAGTTCATCATCATCCAGAAAGCCCATCCTTTGTTATGTATCTTGATCTGTTGGAAAATTATTCGTGTTTTACATTGAAGCCTTGAAAGGATTATTGTTCAATGACCTTAACTGTCTTGTTCCAAGAGAAAAATAGTCTCCTTTCTCAAGGAGTAATGACTCCCTATTTATGACAAAGCTTATCAACTTGAAGGGTACTAGCCTAGTAACATTCAGGAATTCACTGCATGTGTCAGCACACTCACCTACTACATAGTAACTGCTAGCTGGAGTCTTCACTACCGGCTGAAAACTATCCTAAGTAGCATTCTGTACTTTCGCAATAATCTTGCCTCCTTACTGAATGGTTCCTAGCCCAGTGGATTACATAGTTGCTGTGTACAGCCTCTATACAATGTCCAAACAGAATCTCAGGTCAGCAGGGATTGCTTGAAAGCAATAGAAACAAGGCCATTTACAGTTGGCCTCAGAATGAAGTAGAATATCAGTGCTTCAAAGAGTCACAATTCTGAGAAGTAGGTAAGGTAAAAAGCCTGTCCTATACAAGGAAGCAAAGATCCGGATATCTTTAGATAAAAGCCAACTCAATCTGGGTCCCAAACTCGTGAACAGGAGCAGCTTTTTATGCTACTGGTATACTCCTTTGCAAGGCACAGGAAAGACTGTACACAGGTATTCCCCCTACAGAAGTGCATGCTTGCGCATGAGACAAAAGACTATCTGACCATGAACAAAACAGTTGAAATTGATCAAGTGCTGTCAAATGCATACATTTAAAAAAAAGACAATCACCACACAAACACACCTTTTTTCAATATGCCACGGCAGCCAAAAAGACAAAAAGTGTTAGTAGACTGTATTTAATATTGGCCAGTTTCTCTAAAACGGATATAGTAGAAATAGAGGGTGTTCAGATTGCCTGTGTTAGGGATCTCTGAAGCATGGAAAAACTTGCATATAAAGACTGCAAAGATTAGGTCTGTGTAGTTTGAGAGGACACAAAGCAGGAAGACAGGAAAAGCATACAATAATGCACGATTTAAGAGAGTAGATCAGGCACTTCTATTTCCCTTCTCCCAGAATAACAAATGGAAATTTAATAAAATTTAAAGGCATCCAGTTTTGAACTGATAAAAAGAAATACTTTTAAAAAATTGGCCCATGGAACTCATCACTAGAATAATATGAAGGCAGAGAGCTTAGTAGGATTCTGAGTAGTATTGGACATTTATACAGATGAGATTATCAAGCTGTATCAAGACACTGTCCTAGAACAGGACTCTTTTTCCTCCTAAAAAACAAACTTACTACTATTAACATACACCAAATGATGCATTAGTATTTTCAGTTTAACATAAACATTCAAAACATTTATAAAATGCACACTACTATGTTTAAAGAAAAGGTATTTTCCAGAATCCAGAAATATATTGCTACTATTAACATGAATTGACAAAAATTGCAAAAAGTTATAATAAATCCCAGGAAAGGAAGAGATTTGAGGGGTATGTCTTCCAAAAGGAAGATGAACGCCACTAAAAGAAACTAAAAAATAAACCCCAATAAAGCATGTCTTTATCTAAAAGAATTAATCACACAATTATATTAAAATATGTGGGAACACTTTTGATGAGACCTAAGCAGGTCATCTCTACTCTAAGAGTTTGAAGGCTCCCATGGCACTTTTTGTATGAGCAGGCATTAGTAGCCATGTCCTCACATGTCAACAAAAGGGTTGTGTAGCATGCTGTCCACCAGTTTGTTGCTGCCCCAATTCTCTAAGTATCTCTACACAAGGAAGAGTTTTCTTCCTGTCATGAGAAACTAACTTGATTGAAGAAAGTATCTCCCCCATGAGCTATACAGGACCAATGAAGCTGTATTTCAGTGGTGCTGAATATATGTAATCTGTACAGCAGTTTCAGACCCTTTGTGAAAAAAAATAAACCCACAAATGTCAAATATTAACTGGTTTGAGATAGAGTGCTTATTGGAGATGGATACATTGCAGGAGTTAAAACTGCAATAAAGTATTTATATAAATTTATTTTTATAATTTTAAAATATTTTTAGATGAACTAATTAATCCTCATAAATTTCAGTACGGCTTGTCTATAACGGGGTGTTACCAAAACACTCCTGTGTGTAAGTGTAGCTACAACGTGGACACACTGCACTAATATAAAAAGTAATAAACTAGTGCAGCTTCAGAGTAAGATGCATCAGTGCAGGTCTTCTCTACACCAAGTGTTTGCACTAGTGAAAAACCAGGTAGATACACTTTAACCCCATCATACATTAAAAGCAGGAGACAGCCTTTGGTTTTCTTAGTCTTTGGTTACCATCGTCATATGTTCTATTTATGAGTGGGGGGGGGGCTATGAAATGTAATAAATGCAGATTGTGTGACCACATGTAGGTCCCAATAGTTCTCAGCTATATAAATATGTTGCAAAAGCAAAAGAGACACAGGGGTGGAGTGCGGGGGGCCAGCCAGAGGAAGAGATATTGGCTACTTAAATTAGGACACGGAAAAGATCCAACTTGGCCAAGTCCAGCAGCCAGGGGCCTAGAAATCGCCCAGGAGCGGAATCAGTGAGCGGCCGGTGGGCCCCTCACCTCCCTGCCCCTACACACCCACATTATTCACTCCCAAACCAAAAGTGAAACTGGCGGGGACGGGGGTGTAACATTTCCCTGGGGGTCGGATGCCGGGGCCTGCGAGGAACAACTCAGAACGGGTGCAAAGAGCCAAACATGGCCGGGACCTCAACCCTGCGGGGCTCAGCGTGGGGAGGAGAACAAAACCCGTCACGAGGGCGAGAGGTTTTGGGGAGCAGCCAACAAATCCCGGGGAGGAGGAGAAGGAGTCTGCCCTCTCGGGAGGCGCAGGGCCAGCAAATGCGCTCGGCGGTAACATACCCCTCCGAGCCGGGCCCAGAGGATCCAGGCCGTGCGCGAGGAGGTCATGCCCCCTCGGAGCCGGGGGAAGCCCTCGCTCCGCTTCCCCCCGGCGTTCGCTAGGAAGCCAGAGGCGCCTCCAGCACGGGGTTACCTGGCAGGAGAGGCCCGAGTTAACGGAGCCGGCCGGCCGGCCTCCCTCCTCCGTGTCCCGAGGCTGCAGTCCCTGCCCCGCTCCCCCTCCTCACTGCGCTGCCATTACCCAGCCGCGGCCCCCAGCCCGTCTCTCCGCCGGCGCCGCCACTGCACTGCAGACCGCGGGGTGGGAGGGGAAGCCTCCCTACACTCCGGCCCCATCGCACTCCGGGCCTGCCTCATACTCACCCACCTCCCTGCGTACGCCTCAACTGACACAGCCGGCCGCTGCGTGCGTCTGCCCCAAGGCGCTGGGCGAACGGCCGGGCCTGGCCACAATGCACCTCTCCCCCGGCCGGCTTGGTACAGTCCGCACTACGGGCAGCGGAGAGGCTCTAAATTCATTAGACTTCTGTTACCGTAAATAACTGATTGGATTCCCCTTAGCGCGGGGCCCTCATGCGCATGCTTCGCGCTGCTCGTTCGGATTTATTGCTTTTCCCCACAATGCGCATGCGTTACTCACCAGTTTCAATATGCTATTTTCTGCGCATGCTCCCCCCTCCCGATCGTCTGCACATCGCAATAAATCAGTCTCCGTGACGCGCTGCACTCACAGCTTGAAATGGGGTCTCGTAGGGGCAATCGAAGTTACGCACATGGGATTCCTTCACATCAGTCTGCTGCACCACAGTCCCAGCTCTGCCACTCCACCACGGCTACTGCACCCCCTTTGCCTCCCTATGCACTTGCCTCACATCCTGCACACACACCAATGCTGTGTCCTTCCATACAGCTGCACCACACACATCCCCCACCTCGCATGCCTCTAATCTTCCATAGAATTAAAAACATAGGAATAGATACAGTACAAGCAACCCTCTAGCAGGGAGATGTGGGATAATCTTTCCGCCCAGGAAGGTCTCATCTTATACTCTAACAGAGTCCAATTCCCTAGGAGGCGAGGCAGTGCCTCTTGCGAGGAAGAGAGGGAGGCGGGGCATACAGCCCTCCCACTTCCCTCCGCCTTCCAAAAAGCCCGCTCTGCATTTTCTTGTTATTTACTATTTCTTCAGAGTCAGACTAGACTGAAAATAACTACTATAAATAAAGAAGACGCCTATACTACAAGACATACACTTGAAGGCTAGTCACAGGCATTTATAACAAAATATCTACACCTCTAAACACACATTCACAGCTAACTGCCCTGCTGTCTCCACTGTCAACTCCCCCCACAACCTTCCTCGCCCCGCTGTAAGAATAAAGAAGGTGTTCTTAATCGATTTAACTCACGCAAGATGACAAGCCAGTTTGTAGTTTACACACAAGTTAAGAACACTTTTTCCCCTAGTGAAGGCAGTCCACGTGTGATTACTTAGAGCTTTCACCCACTTCTCCACATAATTTATAACAAATATCCCACTACCCCTGAGATTCTCACAGCTTGATATGCTCCTACCTGTGATGGGATAAGAGGGAAGGTCCTCATGGATTGGTAACTGATTAAAAGATAGGAAACAAAAGGTAGGAATAAATGGTCTGTTTTCAGAATGGAGAGCAATAAATAGTGATGTCCCCCTGGGGTTTGTACTGGGACAAGTCCCATTCAACATATTCATAAATGATATGGAAAAAAGGGTAAACAGTGAGGTGGCAAAATTTGCAGATGATACAAAATTATTCAAAATTGTTAAGTCCCAGGTGGACTGCAAAGAGCTACAAAAGGATCTCACAAAACTGGGCAATACAATAGCAGATGAAATTCACTGTTGATAAATGCAAAGTAATGCACATTGGAAAACATAAACCCAACTATACGTATAAAATGATGAGGTCTAAATGAGCTGTTATCGCTCAAGAAAGAGATCTTGGAGTCATGGATAATTCTCTGAAAACATCCATTCAATGTGCAGCAGCAGTCAAAAAAGCAAACAAAATATTGGGAATAATTAAGAAAGGGATAGATAATAGGACAGAAAATATCATATTACCTCTATATAAATCCATGGTATGCCCACATATTGAATATTGCATGCAGATGTGGTCATCCCATCTCAAAAAAAGATATATTGGAATTGGAAAAGGTTCAGAAAAGAGCAACAAAAATTATTAGGGGTATGGAAAAGCTTCTATATGAGGAGCAATTAATAAGACTGGGACTTTTCAGCTTGGAAAAAAAGACAACTAAAGGGGGGATATGCTAGAGATCTATAAAATCATGACTGGTGTGGAGAAAGTAAATAAGGAAGTGTTATTTACTCCTTCTCATAACACAAGAACTAAGGGGTCCCCAAATTAAATTAAGAGGCAGCAGGTTTAAAACAAAAAGTATTTTTCACACAATACAGTCAGCCTGTGGAACTCCTTGCCAGAGGATGTTGTGGAATGCTAAGACTATAACAGGGTTCAAAAAAGAAATAGTTACATTAATGGAGGATAGGTCCATCAATGGCTATTAGCCAGGATGAGCAGGTATGGTGTTTACCAAAGAAGCTGGGAAAGAGCAACAGGGAAAGGATCACTTCATGATTACCTGTTCTGTTCATTCCCTCGGGAGCACCTGGCATTGGCCACTGTTGAAAGACAGGATACTGGGTTTGATGGACCTTTGGTCTGACCCATTATGTACCTCCCACCCCCAATGACTCCTCATAGTATTCTGTATAGCTGCTTGTTCAGCTTTCATTGAGGATATGCTGTGGGAATCAGCAGTTGCCAATCACTAGGAAGAGTGAACATTTTCTTAACCAAGACATAACTTAACAGACTGCTGTTTTGCTTAATGATCTCTTTTGCAGTTTGTCTAAGTTGGGCAGTATTGCCAAGTTCCACCACAGACCTACCTACATTGGCCCCTCAAAAAGGTGTAAACTAACTTATGTAAAACTAACATTTTTATAGGTTATATATACTCACAGTTGACTTTCCCCCAGCTGTCCCTTATCTCTTAAACTTCCCTTCTGCTCTTCTCTCATCATGCTGAATCAAACCTGTAAACCAGCTTCTCCCTTCAAGGATGTAGTCATTTATGAATGGACTCTCTGAAACAAGACACCCCACTACAGTACTCTCTAGTTTTCTCCAAGTCTCCCACGCAAACAAACAACCCATCAATCTTTTACCTTCACAGTCTATCAATTCCGTCCTAATATTAATAGGACTCAGGCATCTCCTTCCCAGATTGTGCTCATCTCTCATTCCTCCAGCAGGCTAGGCTAGTTTTCTCTTGACAGGGACCTGGCTATTTGCATCTCTCCCCACCCAGACCACTGTTACTCAGTGAGCAAGATGATGACTTCTGTGGTCACTGCTTAGCACGGGGATGAGAACAAAACCCAAGAGAGTTTGGGTCATACAAGGGGGACTGTTTCTTTGCAACTCTAGTCCCAGATGCAAATGATGTAGGAGAGAATGAGCCCCTTTTACCTTACCCAAAGCAACTGATAAAGCATCCTCAGGGTAGAGCAGCTGATTATTACCTCAGGATACAAGGTGGCTACAGAGATAAAAAAGTGATTTTCTATTTTGGAAGGTGGGGTTTTGGACTGCAGAGAGGTGCAGCTTGCAGTCAACACCAGGCTCTGGCTGCTCTTGTGTTAGAGTTATATAATGTTTAAATAAAAATAATGTAGTTATTAAATACAAGCCCTGCTTTTCCTAAATAAGAAGAATATAGACTTGAACAACTGGGAGAAGTGGGGGAATTTCTGGCAGTTATCCAGAAAGAAAAAGATGCAAAGCTAGATTGCAGGCTATAAAACAAGAGTCTTCAGTGAAAAAACAAAGATTGGGCAAGTCTGTGCAATCACCTAGAGTAAGAGTGCACCACCTTGTAAAGGTCAGATAGTCCTAAGGCTGTTGATATTTTTAGATCAATTGCAGTTAGAGGAAGGTTGTGCTATGGTGAAACATCTGCAGCTGTATTAGATTCAGGTGAAATAAGGAGCACATTGAATGATAGACTCTTCAGCTCTACTGCTATTCAAACAGTAAGTAGAATGGGTTTCAGCGATGTCATGTACTTCTTGTATACAATAGGTTGCAGGGCTGCTACTAGCAGTCACGTTTCTGTAGCAGATAGGGACTGACTACAGACTTTTCATAGAGATACACACCAGATGTGTTTCCTATAACAAGATACTCCAATGCTCTGTTAGGTGTGGCTGCGGTTAGCTTAATTAAGGTTTGTCTCACACAGCACCACCTAGTGGTTGAACAGAATATACAGTTTAGCATTCCATTCCAAGCGAGACCTCTAACAGGTAGACAGGATGGAATGTTGAAGTCAAAAAGTTCTTGGCGGTTGGGAATGTCAGCTGGCCAGTGGCTTCTCTATATAGAAACAGGGATAGGAGGAAGGGAGAGGTGGAACCTGCCTTTGAGGGTCCCTAAGCAGAAAAATTATTGATATTAGGTTACTTAGTAAGGAGTAGTAACTAGTTCTAGTGTTTTGCAACCCAACAAATCAATAGAAAATGTATGTTTGTTTGTTTGTTTTTTAAAAAGTGCATGTGTAAAATTGTTGACTTCAACATTCATGACTTTGAAAATATATTTTCTTCAAACTTAACTTGCTTTTTGAAGGTAGTTATGGTCAGAAAAGTAACTAACAATTGCACCTTCTTAACAAATCTGTTTTCTGTGCTGGTAGATTTGTTGTGTTTCTTTTCTGTTTGGAAATTCAGAGTGATAACAAAAAAGAAAATTGGTTTTTCTCTGATCAGAAAGTCATTGTTTGGCAATCAAAATACATTGTAGCAGTTGCTAGTGAAATTGATACCTTGTTCAGAAATGCAGTTTCAGTTCTAACTCCCCTTTCAGATGCATATGGAAAGTTTAATCCCAGGAAGAATGCTGTTTGGTTTTAGCCTACTAATTAGGTTTTTAAGTTTGACCAAAAACAGTTTAGCTGGCCTTGTGTTATATAAGCATGACAACCTCCATACACCCATCCGCATGCACACACTCCCCCTGTGTTCTAATAATTTTTTTCACTTGCTCAACTAAAAAATATGGAGAAACTAGAAACTCTCAGTTGATAATCCAGTTAGGGTTAGATTCTGAAAAGCAACTACAAATGGCTTCATAATTCTCTCAACAGCTTCTGCTCTGCATCAAACTTGTTCAGTCCACATGTACAGCTTGGTGGTTGTGTTTTGTTTTGTTTTTAAACTGCAAGCCCTTAAAGCTCAATCTTGAATCAAAGTCTATCTGTTCTGGCTGTTATACATCATCACCAATAATAACAGCTCTGCAAATGGAACTTAGAGTCTGATCCTGTTCCCCACTGAAGTTTATTTTCACACTGACTCCTGTGGGAGCAGAATTCGATTCTTTATTAACTCTGATGAGGATTTAAGAGTGAGCTTAGAACTCAGCTTGCCCTCTCCTAGATGTATTATCTCTGTAGTACTTACAAGAGTAAACCTGATTTTTGTCATTAAAGTATGCTGAAATTTGTTTGGAACGCTGACAGGAACAGTGTTTTCTCTGGGAATTTATATTAGGGGGGCTGTTCAAATATACAGAGGGGGTGAGGGGTGAGACCATGAGGGCAAAGGCAGGCTGTACGGCACGATAGTAAAAATTGAAAAATATTTCACAACCATATTATTATATTTAACATTTGTGTTTTAAAATCATCACTCAAATTAAAGTTAGCTATTCAAACCTACTATGAAGCACTGCATCTACATCCTTCTTGGTTTCTTGTTGTAATTTTGCACAATTCTGTTAATGAACTTCTTGAACCATAGACTCATAGGACCAGAAGGGACTTTGAGAGGTCATCTCATCCACTCCCCTGCACTCATGGCAGGACTAAGGATTATCTAGACCAGGGGTCAGCAACCTCTGGCACACAGCTTGCCAGGGTAAGCACCCTGGCAGACCAGACCAGTTTGTTTTCTTGCCGCGTCTGCAGGTTTGACCGATCGCAGCTCCCACTGGCCGCAGTTTGCCGCTCCAGGCCAATGGGGGTTGCGGGAAGCAGCACGGGCCAAAGGATGTGCTGGCCGCGGCTTCCCACCGCCCCCATTGGCCTGGAGTGGTGAACTGCGGCCAGTGGGAGCTGTAATCAGCCAAATCTGCCGACGTGGTGGGTAAACAAACTGGCCCTGCCTGCCAGGATGCTTACTCTGGCGAGCCGCGTGCCAGAGGTTGCCGACCCCTGATCTAGACCATTCCTGACAGGTATTTGTCTAACTTGCTCTTAAAAATCTCCAGTGATGAGGATTCCACAACCTCCCTATGCAATTTATTCCAGTGCTTAACCACTCTGACAGTTAGGAAGTTTTTCCTAATGTCCAGCCTAAACCTCCCTTGCTGCAATTTAAGACAATTGCTTCTTGTCCTATCCTCAGAGGTTAAGAAGAACAATTTCTCTCTCCTCCTTTTAACAACCTTTTATGTAACTGAAAACTGTTATCATGTCCCTTCTCAGTCTTCTCCTTTCCAGACTAAGCAAACCCACTTTTTTCAGTCTTTCTTCATAGGTCATGTTTTCTAGATCTTTAATCATTTTTGTTGTTCCTCACTGGACTCTTTCCAATTTGTCCACATCCTTCCTGAAATGTGGCTGTCATAAATAGATAGGTAAGGGTTAATTTTCTTTTACCTGTAAAGGGTGAACAAAGGGGGAACCAAACACCTGACCAGAGGACCAATCAGAGACCTGGATTTTTTTTAAAGTCTGGGAGGGAACTGGAAACTCGGGGTCTTTTTGTTTTCCTCGGCTCTGAGAGTAACAAGCTTTTCTTCTAACTCCATCTTTTTTCAGAATATTCTACTCTAAGTGTGAGTACAAAGGAACCAAAGTAATCTGTGAATGTGCATTTGCTGATTTGTATTTACATGGTGTTTGATTGCTGGACTTGGTTTTAATTGGCTATATTTTAAATCAGCTGTTATTCCTATTTTCTATAAGCCTATATCCGTATTCAGTTCTTAATGCCACGTATTATTTTCTGTATTTCTTCTTGTTTAATATTAAGTTGTTTTTTAAAAACTTGTTGGGAGTTCTTCCTAGTGAGTGCATGAGGGGAGAGGAATTTCCTCTTGCCAGGCTAGGGGGGAGGGAAAAGCCAAGCCCTTGCATTACTTCCTATGTCTCAGGGAGGGAAAAGGCTACTGGACAAAAGGGAGGGGTGAATTTCTTGTGTTGACTGACTAGGTTGACTGCATGAGCCTCGGGAAGCTAGATTGCCTCTTGTGGTTGTATCAAGGATGTTAAGTGTATAGCATCGCCCAGATCCAGCCAGGGATAAAGGGGGGGAGAACTGGGGAGGAGATTAGCCGAGACCGCAGGGGTTCTGGTCTTGGAGGGGTCCCCAAGGAAAGGTTCGGGAACCGAGAGGGGGCCGAACCCTGCGAAAACTTCGGGTGCTGTGGCAACGAGCATAAGATCCAAGCTTGGGTATATACTTGGGGAGGTTCACCAGTAGCACCCAGATATTGTACGCTAAAGTCCAGATTTGGAAACAGACGTTTACCACCATGGTGAGCAGTGTGAGGGACGCGTTCCAATTTGTCCACATCCTTCCTGAAATGTGGCGCCCAGAACTGGACACAATACTCCCAGTTGAGGCCTAATCAGCGTGGCAGTAGGCAGAAGAGATTACTTCCCATGTG
Organism: Chelonoidis abingdonii; assembly: GCF_003597395.2. Classification (NCBI taxonomy): domain Eukaryota; kingdom Metazoa; phylum Chordata; order Testudines; family Testudinidae; genus Chelonoidis; species Chelonoidis abingdonii. Next base: position 29,952,003 of record NC_133770.1, on the reverse strand, counting down.
TTGCTTACAATCTCCTGCTAATACATCAGATGGTTTGCTTTTTTTGCAACAGCATTACACTGTTGACTCATATTTATCTTACGGTCCACTATGCCTCCCAGATCCCTTTCTGCAGTACCCCTTCCTAGGGAGTCATTTCCCATTTTGTATGTGTGCAACTGATTGTTCCTTCCAAAATGGAGTATTTTGCATTTGTCTTTGTTGAATTTCATCTGATTTACTTCAAACCATTTCTCCAGTCTTTCCAGATCATTTTGAATTTTAATCCTATCCTCCAAAGCACTTGCAACCCCTCCCAGCTTGGTATCATCTGCAAACTTTATAAGTATACTCTCTATACCAGGGATATGCAATTTTGGCACGCAGCCCATCAGGGAAATCCAGTGGTTTGGCATGGATGGTTTGTTTACCTGCAGCATCTGCAGGTTTGGTCAATCGCAGCTCCCACTGGCTGTGGTTCACTGTTCCAGGCCAATGGGGGCTGTGGGAAGTGGCATGGGCCGAGGGACCCCACTCATTATGCCCTTCCAGCATGGCTGTGACCCACTGATAACTACTCTCTGGGAATGGTTTTCCAACCAGTTTTCCACCCACCATAGTAGTTTCATCTAGGTTGCATTTCCCTAGTTTGTTTATGACAAGGTCATGTGAAACTTTATCAAAAGCTTTGCAAAAGTCAAGATATACCACATCTACTGCTTCCCCCCATCCACAAGGCATGTTACTCTGTCAACGAAAACTATCAGGTTGGTTTGCCACACTTCCTATCTTTCCTACACAGTGGGGTAGTCTGCTCTTGTGCCCTTAATAATGTGGCTTTGAAAAACTGCCAACTTTCTTCTATTGTTTTTCCCCTTAGACTTGTTTCCCATGGGATCTTACCTACCAATTCCCTGAGTCTGCCTTGTTGAAATCCATTGTCTTTATTTTGCTGTTCTCCCTTCTACCATTCCTTAGGCCTTGTCTACACTGCCACTTTACAGCGCTGCAACTTTCTCACTCAGAGGTGTGAAAAAACACCCCCTTAGTGCTGCAAGTTTCAGTGCTGTAACGTGGCAGTGTAAACAGTGCTACAGTGCTGGGAGCCACTCCCCTCGTAGAGGTGGGTTTTTTATAGCGCTGGGAGAGCTCTCCCCCAGTGCTGGTGCCGCGACTACACAGCCATGTCAATGTTGCTAGTGAAGACATGTCCTTTAGAATCATGAACTCTATCATTTCTTGATCACTTTCACCCAAGCTGCCTTCCACTTTCAAATTCTCAAGCAGTTCCTCTCTATTTGTCAAAATCAAATCTTGAACTGCCTCTCCCCTAGTAGCTGTCTCCACCTTCTGAAATAAAAAATGGTCTCCAATACATTCCAAGTACTTGCTGGATAATCTGTGCCCTGTTGTGTTATTTTCCCAACAGATGTCTGAGTATTTGAAGTCCCCCATTACCACCGAGTCCTGGGCTTTGGATGATTTTGTTAACTGTTTTAAAAAAAATTAGGTGGTCTCAGTAGACCCCCTACCATGACATCACCCTTGTTTTTTACTCCTTTTATCCTTACCCAGATACTTTCAACAAGTCTATCTCAGTCCAAGTGTATACATTTTTAATATATAAGGCAGCACCTCTTCCATTTTTTCCCTACCTGTCCTTCCTGAGCAAGCTATACCCTTCTATACCAATATTCCAGTCATGCGTTTTATCCCACCAAGTATCTGTGATGCCAGCTATGTCATAGTGATTTGTAACCCAACACCAGCCAAAACTGATCACTCGGGTAACACAGCTGTCTGCTGGATACGGTAGAGTAGGTGTGTTCATGTAAATACAGTCTGGTCTGAAGCCTTTTCCCCAACTCTCAAGTTCATCATTAGCTGTCAGGAGAGAGCTCTTTCAGACCTTGTTTATGTTAGGTAAGAGTTAAAAATTCAGTTAGCACAGTGAGACAGAAACCCACGTAATTAACAAACAAAAACACGGAAGCCCAAGGACACTGACAACTGTAAACGCTTGATAAACTTATATAGTCAAGTGTCCGCTCAGTAGCCTGGCTCTTAGAACAGAACAAACCCTCCCTTCACAGCCCTCCGGATATCTGTAAACACTCACGCCCACCCCACCCTTTCGCCTTAAGGTAGTCAAGAATAATTAATGTAATCAAAACAGTTTAATGTGTATGTTCTGTTCCTGTCACTGTCATGCTAAGTGCGTTCTCTACCTCTGAAACAATGTTTGTCTCTGTAAAAACAAGATAAATCCAAATGAAGTTATAAGAGAAAGGTATAGAATCGGTCATTGTAACCTCACCCCTTTGAAACTGCTTGTCAGTCTTTTCAGTACTGTAAATAAACCGCCCTTTAGTATTGTCTGTGCCTGCCTGATGCTTGGGGGAAAGAATCTCATTGCTTAACACTTACAAATAGTAATTGAAATTATTAGGTTGGCCAACATCACTGAAATTAATGCACTGACGTCAGAAAAAATAACAGCTGTGTGAGGAAGCTAGTCTTTGTTCATACTTTTCAAACCTATTATGCTTTTTCAGGTACAAGTATTTTATCATATACTGTGTATGTTTTCAAAGTGTGTATTAATGTTTCAGTTTCAATTCAACTTTCCAACCAATGACTAAATTGGCAACACTGCATGTAACTAGTTGACCACTGGCAGGGATGTTGGGGAAATTCCAGGAGGGTGTAGAGAAATCTCTTCATAGGACATATATTTAGTAATAAGGTGCCATTTCTACAGTTACTTTTCTGACCATAGTAGTCCTTTAAAAATCAAGTCAAATTTGAAAAAAGTCAGTTCTGTATTTTTACAGTTCTAAATGTTAGAAGTCAACAATTTTACACACACACACTTTAGAAAAAAATCTTTTTTTTTTTTTGATACACTTGAAGGCAGTGGTTCTCAGACTTTTGTACTGGTGATCCCTTTCACATAGCAAGCCTCTCAGTGTGACCCCCCTCATAAATTGAAAAACACTTTTTTGTATATTTAACACCACGATAAATGCTGGAGGCAAAGCAGGGTTTGGCGTGGAGGCTGACAGCTCACAATCCCCCAAGTAATGACCTCGCAACCTGCTAAGGGGTTCCAATCCCCTGTTTGAGAATCCCTGCTTTAGGGAGAGCTTCACTTATGGATAGAATCATAGAAGATTAGGGTTGGAAAAGACCTCAGGAGGTCATCTAATCCAACCCCCTGCTCAAAACAGGACAACACCAACTAAATCATCCCAGCCAGACCTTTGTCAAGCTGGGCCTTAAAAACCTCAAAGGATGGAGATTCCACCCCCTCTCTAGGTAACCCATTCCAGTGCTTCACCATCCTCCTAGTGAAACAGTGTTTCCTAATACCCAACCTAGACCTCCCTCACTGCAACTTGAGACCATTGCTCCTTATTCTGTCATCTGCCACCACTGAGAACAGCCAAGCTCCAACCTCTTTGGAATCCCACTTCAGGCAGTTGAAGGCTACTATCAAATCCCCCTCACTTTTCTCTTCTGCAAACTAAACAAAACCAATTTGTCCACATCCTTTCGGGGGGGGGGGGGG
>NC_133770.1:29892847-29948265 GCF_003597395.2 Chelonoidis abingdonii | reverse complement strand
ACTTGTCCTTGTTGAACCTCATCAGATTTCTTTTGGCCCAATCCTCCAATTTGTCTAGGTCACTCTGGACCCTATCCCTATCCTCCAGCATATTTACCTCTCCCCACAGCTTAGTGTCATCTGCAGACTTGCTGAGGGTGCAATCTATCCCATCGTCCACATACTGGTGCCAACTAGACATCGAGCCATTGATCACTACACGTTGAGCCCAACAATTTAGCCAGCTTTCTATCCACCTTATAGTCCATTCATTCAGTGCATACTTTTTTAACTTTCTGGGAAGAATACTGCTGGAGACTGTATCAAAAACTGTGCTAAAGTCAAGGAAGAACACATCCACCAATTTCCCCATATCCACAGAGCCAGTCATCTCATCATAGAAGGCAACCAGGTTGGTCAGGCATGACTTGCTCTTGGTGAATCCATGTTGACTGTTCCTGATCACCTTTCTCTCGTCCACGTGCTTCAAAATGGTTTCCTTGAGGACCTGCTCCATGATTTTTCCAGGGACTGAGGTGAATCTGTAGTTCCCCAGATTCTCCTCCTTCTCTTTTTTAAAGATGGGCACTATATTTGCCTTTTTCCAACTGTCCAAGACCTCCCCCGATCGCCACGAGTTTTCAAAGATAATGGCCAATGGCTCTGCAATCACATCAGCCAATACCCTCAGCACCCTTGGATGCATTAGATCTGGACCCATGGACTTGTGCATGTCCAGCTTTTCTAAATAGTCCTTAACCTGTTCTTTCACCACAGAGGGCTGCTCACCTCCTCCCCATACTGTGCTGCCCAGTGCAGCAGTCTGGGAGCTGACCTTGTCTGTGAAGACCGAGGCAAGAAAAGCATTGAGTACTTCAGCTTTTTACACATTATCTGTCACTACGTTGCCTCCCGCATTCATTAAGGGTCCCACACTTTCCTTGACTTTTTCTTGTTGCTAACATACTTGTAGAAACCTTTTTTGTTACTCTTCACATCCCTTACTAGCTGCAACTCCAATTGTTTTTTGGCCTTCCTGATTACACCCTTGCATGCTCGAGCAATATTTTTATACCCCACAGTCATCTGATCAAGTTTCCACTTCTTATAAGCTTCCTTTTTGTGTTTAAGCTCACCAACGATTTCACTGTTAAGCCAAGCTGGTTGCCTGCCATATTTGCTATTCTTTCTGCACATTGGGATGGTTTGTTCCTGTACCCTTAATAAGGCTTCTGGACTCCTTTCCCCTTCATATTAGCCTCCCACAGGATCCTGCCCATCAGTTTTCTAAGGGAGTCCAAGTCTGCTTTTCTGAAGTCCAGGGTCCATATTTTGCTACTCTTCTTTCTTCCTTTTGTGAGGATCTTGAACTCATCCATCTCATGGTCACTGCTGCCCACATTGCCACCCACTTCTACTTCCTCTACCAATTCTTTCCTGTTTGTAAGCAGCAGGTCAAGAGGAGAATGGCCCCTGGTAGGTTCCTCCAGTAGTTGCACCAGGAAGTTGTCCCCAACACTCAAAAAAATTCCTAGATTGTCTGTGCACTGCTGGATTGCTCTCCCAGCAGATGTCAGGGTGACTGAAGTCCCCCGTTAGAACTAGGGCCTGTGTTCTGAAAACTTCAGTTAATTGTCTGAAGAAAGTCTTGTCCACCTCATCCTCCTGGTTCGGTGGTCTATAGCACATGCCCACCACTACATCACCCTTGTTGCTCTAGCTTCTAAACTTAACCCAAAGACTCTCAACAGGCTTTTCTCCAGTTTCATACTGGAACTCTGAGCAATCATACTGCTCTCTTACATACAGTGCAACTCCTCCACCTTTCCTCCCCTGCCTGTCCTTCCTGAACAGTTTATACCCATTCATGATTATTTTATTCAAGAAGCCAAACAAATCCTAAATTCTTAAACTCTGCAGGACTACAGAAGAAGATAAGTAACCTGCAACATACCTTGAGACAGGAGAGATCATGTAAAAATTAATTGCAAGCGGAGATGAAGTTCTGAAGTCCTATAAATAAAAATGTGATACCTCTCCTAAATGTGTATGTACTCTGCACAGAAAATGTACATCATGCCAGAGTTATGGTAAATTAAAAAAAAATAATGCATGAACATTGGACAGTAGATAAAAGGAGAGACAAGATTCCCTGAAGAACTTTAACTCTATGTAACCATATGTAAGGTAAATACATGCTTATGAGAAGTATCACAACTAGTTGACATCTTGTTTGCCTATGGACTTTATACAGCCTGAAGATAGGGACATCTCAATGAAGTCCACCCAAGATTTTCCATAACAAGGTTTGTGCAACCAAATAGCAAGTGAAGCAGGGTTTAAAAAGTCCTCCACCCCCAGGAATCTGATCACTGTAGATCAGCAGTTAAGGGAGGTGTGGCAACGTGTCAAGGGAGACACAAGCTATATGTTTTAAAAACAAAAAAACAAAAAAAAAAACCTCCGGCTGTCCAGTGGAGGGTTTAAGCGACTACAGACACAATGAAGGCGGGGTGCAATCAAATTTGAGAACCACTGTGTGTAGATAAAGATTTAAAATGGTGGCAAGATTTCTAATGGCTGACAAAAGGAAACTATATTGGGAACATTGGGGCTGAGTAGGTCTTTGGTCTGCATCTAGTATTAAATGTGGAAGAGAACACTGGTGTTGCTTTGTTAATGAAAGATGAATTGGACTAAAGTTTGTGATTGTATAGGGGGCACATATATAGTAGAGTACTGTATATTTGAGAGTACCCAAAATAGCAAGGATGTGGAACAGCATAGGTTCTTAGTGTCAATGATGAAGATGTATGGGATGCAGGCATAAGATTGTCTCATGCATTTGGCGAAGAGGGGTATCAGGTACAGGGGCAGATTAAAGTTGAATTACCTCTGAATTTTGTAATTTTTTAGTTTTTATTCTTTACATTTTTAATTCAGTGGAAAATGGATTGGCTTGCCAATATTTTTTTTAAATGTTAACATTCTTGAAGTTTTTCTGCTAAGCAATTAATACAACCTTAACTCTCTCAATATTTTTCTAAATATGATTTTTTCTAAATACTTTAAAATATTACAAACATAAGGAAATAAAGAGAATAAAAAAATGAATAGTGTGTGTATAGATGTGTGAACCCCCCAAAGATATCCTTTATCACTGGATACATCCTTTTACACCCATTTAAACTGGTTTACTTCATACTCTGTTGGACTGTGCTGTTTATGAGTTAGCTTATAAAATAATATTGAGCAATTGTTTGATAACATATATACATTTTTCTGGATTATTATGAGGTCTGTTGATAATTAAGAGCTTAATACAATATCAGGAATCTCCAAGACATCAAAGTTCCTATCTTCAAACCACCTCAGCTTACTGCAGTACAAAGAACCATGCCATATGCCCCCACAGAAGTCCTAGTGCCTCACATAAGTGAGTACAGCACCAGAGTGGATGCAGCTGAGTGGACACACTTGAGAATGGCTTTGCAGTGTAGCTGCTCATACTCTGGCTAATTTAATCCAGGTGCTACTCACCCAAGTTAACTCTGCAGTGAAGACACACCCAAAAAGATTAGTTTAGAAAGTTACCATTTGACAAAACTATAAGCAACTAAAAACAGTTAGAAGGCCATAATAGTAGGTCATGCTGTCCACAATAAATATCCAGTCCTTTTATGAATCCCACTAAGCATATGAGCTCAATGGATACATCTACACTGTAATAAAAGACCTGTCACACAGTTGCAGCTGACCTGGGTCAGCTGACTCTGGCCCACGGTGCTTGGACTTATGGGGCTAAAAATTGCAGTGTAGACATTCAGGTGGGGGCTGGGCTCTTAAACCCTGCGTGAAGGGGAGGCTCATAGTCAAGACTGCAGCCCAAACACAAACATCTACCCTGCAATTTTAGCTCAACAGCCCAAGCCCCATGAGCCCATGTCAATTGACCTGGGCTCTGAGATTTGGTTCTGTGAGGTTTTTTTGCAGTGTAGATATACCCAATGATATCTTGTGTAAGCGGTAACAGTAGCTAATGGAGTAATTGGATATTGATCCTTATCATGTGCTCTGGGTATAGTGTTTTGGACCCTGAACCAAAGCTTGTAAGCTGGCCCAGGAAATAGAGATCAATTTCTTATCAGCATTACTGTGTTACACCTTTCATAATTACAGCAGAGTACCACAGGTCAGTTATGTGTCTCATCAACCTGCCGGCATCTCACTAACTTTAAATAAACAATAGTTAATAAATAGACTGGGTCAGTGTTCAATATGCCAAGAGCTGTCTATGTATCATCCATTGTTATTGTAAACCTCCTCCTCCCTATCTGGGCTGTTTCCCTCCCACTCCACTTGTTTCTGTATTTCCATATTGCTGCCAGGTTGAAGGAAGGAGTATGACATATTGATTAGATTCTGCAGCATGTTACGCTCTTCTCTTCTTCCTTTCCCATTACCTTCCCCAGCTTGCATGACATTGGTATTAGATACTGTGACAAAATTGGAAATTAGGCAGCACCCTGAAATATGTGAAAAACACTTAGAGTTTTCATTAAAATAAATATTAAAATCACCAACATAGACAATACTGTTGAAACCTAATTTTTCTAAATATTTATCTATTTCATGGTGCCAGAATACTTCCAATTTTCTGCAAAAATAAGCTCCAAAAATCATGGGTCTTGCCACAAAACACAAGTAAAGCATGCTACAGAGTATAAAGGCTTACATCATATCTGAAGGAGCATGAATCAGGTTCTTAAGAATTTTATGGATCATGGTTTCTGAAAAAAATACTGTGTAAGTTACATCACGCACAAGATATGTTGTTTTTTTAGCTAAATTACTTTTCGTTACTCAGAACGTAAAATATCCTATGACTGTTGCCAGTCCATTTCTCATAGCAAGTTTCTGTTTGTTTCCTACTAGGATCTGTACAATATTTACTTAATATCCATGGGTCTGGTAGATATTTCTTGGAACTGTTGAGCCAAGGTTTGAGAAAAGAATCAAGAATAAAGTTTTTACAATCCAGTACCCACTTATCCATAGAGCACTTTTTAGAGAACACTGACATTGTCTTATGTTACATTATAATAATAAGCCAAGATTTTTCTCCATATGTTCAAAGAGAATAAGTACAGAAATTTCTTCTTGGGTTGTAATTTCAAGTCCCCTCAGTGATTTGTAATGTTTTTGTGGCTTATGATTCTGAAGTTATTAGAAAATGCAAACACTTCAGCCAGTCCAAATAATAAATAAATAGTAATAATAATATCCTCACAAGTGATACTGAAATCAACATGTGCCCAATCAAGTTTCTGAACAGGCTAGTCCTCTAATGACTGTTAACTTTTCCACTTTTCCTCACTTCTACACACTTTAGATTCATTTGAATAATTATTCACCTAAGCCTCAATCCTCAAACCAGTGTTTCCCAAACTTTTGAAACTTTCCCAAACTTCAGATTGGTTTCATTTTTCTGAAAGGACACTCCTATCAAGCCTCCCTTCGACCCACTATGTGTGGGTAAAGGCTTGCTCATTTTAATTTATATGTCTTCCACACACCCAGACTAATCCTTCAAGCCTCTTACTTCCCCCGACTTCAAGAAATGCTTGTGTAGCACTTCATAACATGGTGTAATGTAATGTGATGTAGTTAAAGTGTGATCATTGGCCTTTGAATTAGCACCTATTAAACTAAATGGGGCAGATCACACCTTGGAGCTCTTGCTTCAGGCTTTCTGCAAACTCAAGCAGACACTGCTGCCTTGGTTACACTTGGGGTCACACATTTTGAAAGTTGTCTTAATAACCGTAACAGTCAGAAACTAATTTTAAAAAAGAAGCTGAGACTCTGGAAAATAATCAAGAGGTCTGTGTATGTTCCTCTTACTCACCATGATCACTGTCACTGCCCACCATGAGGCCTTTGGGAGGATGCGCCTCAGATGCTGGGAAATGCTACCATAAGTGACAGTGGAAAACACATGAAATCAGCAGCACCGAACTTTCAAAGCGTCACAAAGAAAACATAGGTTCCTTTTAAAATCTTGTTTTTGTCAGCCTCTTTAGCATTCATAGAATTAGAGTATAAGTATAGGGCCGATTTTGTGGCTATCCAAGATCCTTAGGAAGAAATGTGTTGTTCTTGTAGCTTCTGCCATGGGAAGTCAATTAAGAAGTTAAATAATATGATAATTTCAGTCTGCCTTTTTCATGCAAGTTTCTTTTTACTTTTCCAAGAAATGGTAAATAGCAATCCAGTTATGTCCACTAGATGGCAATACTAAGCAGTTTATTTGGAATTCAATAAATAGATATTAAACAGGATATTTACTGTTCATGAAAGAGGTCTGATTAACAATACTGAAATCTCAATCTATTTAGCCACAAAACAGGAAAAGCAGGAGTCCAAGTTTCTCAACTGATGTGAATTAGTCACTCCCATCACCTTTAATGGTGAGAGTGTTAGTTCACTTTCCATAGCTTTCTTGGTCTCTCTGCTAAGACTGGCAATTAGGGTTCCAACAAATATCATTTATGATGTAAACAAACATCTTTCCTTGTTGAATCTAAGACCACAACTTATTTTACATGGGCCATGTAGTCAGCTAAAGGCTCCATACCTCTTTAGCAACCCCCTGAACTAGTCTCTCCTTGTACTTTCCCCTTATTTTTTATATTGCCAGTGAACACAGATCTGGAATATTTTCTATTAATGAGTAAATTAGAATCCTTTAGTACCGTTGTGTATTTAAATTGTGTACCTTTAAAATGATAAAACTTTATAATGAAATGCAGTATTGAATTTAAGTTAGCAAAAAGCAGTTTTTAGAGGACATTGAATACATAAAATGCTATTTGTGCCAAGTTTTATCAAAACTGTAAATGATTTTAGAACCTTCAGTTTTTCTATTGCAAATATTTAGATCTTTGCTGCTCTCTGGATATATCATATGTACACAACTGTCTCAGCATGAATGCTCAATTGCTGAACAAGGTACATTCTGCTCTGCTGAAGCCATTTTAATTTGGGTTTATTACAGTTAGTTGCTTGCCTAGTTCATTCAAATTCTTGGACAAGGATTACCTTCATAAGTCTTGGAATGGTATAAATATTTACATCGAAAGATCACAGGAACCAGCAGAAAATGATGCAACCCTCACTGTTCTTCTGAGAAACTTCACTTAGTGAACACATCTTGCTAACACATGCCAGAATTGCTTTTGCACTTTGATCTCATACTGGGCATGATTCATGAAATAGAAGGCTGAAGGATAATTCTACCCTTGAAATGCTTAAGGGGTATATCCATAGGCATGTGTTAGCAACGTGTGTTCATGAAGTGAAGTTTCTCAAAAGAACAATGAGGGTTGCATCGTTTTCTGCAGGTTGCTGTGATTTTTCGATGTAAATATTTATATTACACACACACACACACACACACACACACACACACACACACACAATGTATCATGTATGTTTTATAAAACCCATGAATGACAGAATTTAGTTAAGCTCTTTAGTAAACAGAACAGCTAAAACATTCATTACAAACTGTACAGCTGTGCTAGGAAAATGAAACAGCCACATGAGGGCACCATACCCTGTGGCTTCAAGGGCTGAAAATGTATACACTTTATAAATTTTAATCTCTATCCATATATAATAAAAGCTATATTTCTTTTCAGTAGCAGTAGTGAAGCTGATAAACAGCATTATAAACAATACTGCTTCCTTTTGCTCTCTGCAGTGACATATTGTCTCTGGTAATCCATGTATTTCACAAACGCTGCTCAACAGCCATCAGATGTAACTTCTCATCATTACCAACCTGGTTCTAACTGTAAGTGACATTTCATGCTATCTCCTGGGCATAACTTCACGTCTCATTTAAATATATGTATTATGCTTTCCATACATGATTTATTATAAATCATCCCAAAATAATCCTGACAAGGGCATGCTATACTAGGACACAATCATGAGTGGAAAAAGATTGTTCAACCAGTTTTATGAGAGGAATCCATCTATTTCTCTCTGTTTACTGACGGATTGGCTCCTCGTATAAGTCTGTTTACTAAAAATGAAGCTACACACGTGTTTGAGGGCAAAATATGGCTTGCAGAATCTTTATTACTGAAGATGCACAAACCAGACAAAGACAGTTACCTTTTCCGTAACCAGTGTTCTTCGAGATGTGTTGCATGGGGTCCTTATCCACGAGGTAATCCAATTGGAAATCCTCTGCGAGGACACCGGGTGACCCTTCATCTTATCCGCTGTAGCAATGAAGAGTTGAATCGATTTACAGAAAGGTTTGGTATGCTCTAAGTAAAAAGCCAAGGCCCTCTGGACATCCAGGGAGTGACGACGCCTTTCTTCACTGGTCTTGTGCAGTTTGGCACAGAACACCTGGAGGAAGATGTACTGGTTCATATGGAAGGAAGAAACCACCTTCAGCAGGAAGGCTGGGTGGGGCCGCAACTGAACCTTATCTTTGTAGAAGACCGTGTACAGAGGTTCTGAAGTCAAGGCTTTAATCTCAGAGACCCGTCTCGCTGATGTCACTGCCACGAGGAACGTGACCTTCCATGACAGGTGGGAAAAGAAGCAGGAACCCAGTGGCTCAGAGGGAGGGCCAGTAGGCCTAGAGAGGACCAAGTTAAGATCCCACTGCAGGACAGGAGCTTGTATTTGCGGGAAGAGTCTCTCCAGCCCTCTCAGGAATCTGACCATCATATCATGGGAGAACACTGTGTGTCCTTGGATTGGTGGATGAAAACCGGAGATGGCTGTGACATGAACTCTAATGGAAGAGTGTGCCAGGCCCTAGTTCCTCAAATGGACCAGGTAGTCCAAGATAGCCTGTATGGAGCAATGCGAGGGAGAAATGCCCTGTTCGGACATCCAGTGGGGAAACCTTGTCCACTTTGCCAGGTAAGTCAGTCTAGTTGAGGGCTTCCTACTTTCCAGGAGGACCTCTTGGACTCCTTCCTAACAGGCCCGTTCCTCCAGTTTCAGCCACACAGCATCCACGCCAAGAGGTGGAGGGACCTGAGGTTGGGACGTAAGAGCCGACCATGCTCCTGTGACAGCAGGGCCGGTTGCTTGGGCAGGGGCCAGGGAGAGGCCGCTGACAGGCTCTTGAGCATGCTGAACCAATGCTGGTGAGGCCACATTAGGGCAATCATGATAACCTGTACCCTGTCTCGCTTGATCTTTGCCAGAGCCCTGCTGGAATTGGAGGGAACGCGTACATCAGGCTCCCTGACAATGACAGGAGGAAGGCATTGGAGAGGGAGCCCTTGTTCAGGCCTTTCTGAGAACAAAACTGGTGGCATTTCCTGTTCTGTCTGGTGGTGAACAGGTCCACTTGGGGAGTTATGCCCACCTTTGGAAGATCATGCAGGCTACCTCTGGATGGAGCGACCACTCATGGTGAGAGGATAAGTCCCTGCCGAGCTGGTCCACCAATGTATTCCTGATACTGGGAAGGTGACAAGCTTCTAGGAGGATCTCATGGCTGATGCAGAAGTCCCATAGATGGAGCACCTCCTGACAGAGAGCCGAGAAGCGCACTTCCCCTTGCCTGTTGACGTATACACTTTGACTGAGGTTGAGATGGAAATAGGAGACAGACTTGTTGAAAGTCTCTGGATAAGGAGAAAAGGGGTAAAAAACAAGGGTGATACATTTTTAATATTTTTAAAATATGATGTCATGGTAGGGATCTACTAAGACCATCTAACCAGGAAGAAGAGGTGGATGTGACTTTTTCTAAACAGCTAACAAAATCAACCAAAGCACAGGATTTGGTGGTGATGGGGGACTTCAGCTACCGAGATATCTCTTGGGAAAACAACAGAGCAGGGCTCAGATTATCCAATACATTCTTGGATGACTCGAAAAGGGAAAATATAGTGCCAATCTATAAAAGGGGAAATAACGACTACTTGGGAAATTACAGATGAGTCAGCTTAACTTCTGTACCTGAAATATAATAGAGCAAATAATTAAGCAATCAGTTTGAAAACATCTAGAAGATAATGAGGTGATAAGTAACAGTCAGCATGGATTTGTCAAAAACAAATTGTGTCAGACCAACCTGACAGGTTGACTTTGACAGGTTTACAAGCCTTGTGGAGTGGGGGAAGCTGTAGACATGACTTTAATAAAGCTTTTGATACTGTCTTGCAGGACCATCTCATAAACAAACTAGGGAAATGCAATCTAGATGGAGTTACTATAAGGTGGGTGCAAAACTGGTTGGAAACCGTGCCAGAGAGTAGTTATCAGTGGAACACAATCATGCTGGAAGGGCATAACAAGGGCGGTCCCACAGGGATCAGTTCTGGGTCCGGTTCTGTTCAATATCTTCATGAATGATTTAGATAATGGTATGAGAGTACACTTATAAAGTTTGCAGATGACGCCAAGCTGGGAGGGGTTGCAAATGCTTTGGAGGATAGGATTATAATTCAAAATGATCTCAACAAACTGGATAAATGGTCTGAAGTAAATAAGATGAAATGCAACAAGGACAAATGAAAGTACTCCATTTTGGAAGGAACAATCAGTTGTACACACACAAAATCGGAAATGGCTGCTTAGGAAGGAGCACTGCGGAAAGGGATCTGGGGTCATAGTGGACCACAAGCTAAACAGAATCAATGATGTAATGCTGTTGCCAAAAAAGCGAACATCATTCTGGGATATATTAATAGGAGCGTTGAAAGCAGACACAAGTAATTCTTCTACGCTGCACTGATTAGGCACTGGAGTGTTGTGTCTAGTTCTGGGCACCACATTTCAGGAGGGATGTGGACATATTGGAGAGAGTCCATAGAAGAGCGACAAAAACGATGAAAGGTCTAGAAAACATGACCGATGAGGGCAGATTGAAAAAACTGGGTTTGCTTAGTCTGGAAAAGAGAAGACTGAGAGGGGATATGATAACAGTTTTCAAGTATGTAAAAGGTTGTTACATGGAGGAAGAAAAATTGTTTTTCTTAACTGCTGAGGATAGGACAAGAAGCAATGGGCTTAAATTGCAGCAAGGGAGGTTTAGGTTGGACATTAGGAAAAATGTCCTGTCAGGGTGGTTAAGCGCTGGAATAAATTGCCTAGGGAGGCTGTGGAGTCTCCATCATTGGAGAGTTTTAAGAGCAGGTAAGACAAACAGCTGTCAGGGATGGTCTAGGTAATATTTAGTCCTGCCATGAGTGCAGACAACTTGACTCTTGAGGTTCCTTCCAGTTCTATGATTCTACGATCAAAGAAAAGAGGAAAATTTAGCAGAATCAGCATCTTTTTAGATTCTCCATTTTTTAAGCCACTCTCATGCTTCTCTGTGAGAGATTGGTTTAGCCCTTTCTATTCTCTTGCAGTATAAGAGTCGGCCTCTTGCTGTCCAGGATCATGGTCCCCCGCAAGTCTCTGGTAGAAGTGGCAGTAACAGCAACAATAGTGTGGTTTGGGTAGATACTATATGGAAAACAAAAGTTGGGTTAAATTTCACACTTTTACAGTCGATTTAAAAAGACTCAAAAAGATGTTTTCATCTTAGTTGTAATCTCTGTTTAAATAGGGAATAGCTCAGTGGTTTAAGAATTGGTTTGTTAAACTTAGGGCTGTGAGTTCAATCCTTGAATAGGCTGTTTAGGGATTTAGGGTGAAAATCTATCTGGGGATTAGTCATGCTTTGAGCAGGGGGTGGACTAGATGACCTTTTAAGGTCCTTTATAACCCAGTTCTACGTATTGCATATCATTTAACAATAAACCATTTAGACTGGCTTTTGCATTCATACTTGTAGGGCTTTTTTGAAGCATTCAAAGAAATGTGGCCACTAAATGTAAAACTCTCAAAGTCATTTGTGACACCACTATTTTATAACATAAGCCATTTTTCACAGCCTCGAGTGTATAAGGTTAGAGCTGGTTTAACAGGCTCTTGGAACAATCTTGTCTCCAAGCTGAACACCAGGCAGGGAAGGAGAAAAGAAAACACACCCACACAGTCAGCTCTTTCTAACTTTCTCCAGACAGCACTATTCCCCTTATCAAACGTCTCTCCAAAATACTTCAGTATCAGCCTCCCCTGCTCCCCAAATCCTCTTTTGATTCTTCCTGTGACACAAATCCTTCAACGACAATCTTTTGAGCCTTTCATGGATAACAGGATGAGGTTGGCAGCAGGGGTCATGGCTCAACAAATGTAAAAACTGGTATAGACAGAAGGGAGCTTTGTGAACAAGGTTTTAAAAATCTTTCAATCTTTGAAGACGCTTTCAAGTTGGTGAGTGGGGACTTTAGTGTCTGTGCATAGGAACTTGTTAATGACGAGCAATTTTACAAGTTTGTGGAATCTCTATCTTGAAAGATGTACTATGGAAAAAGTGTTTCTCAGGATCAAGAGTTTGTGAATTGTTGTCTTTGTTGAATGCCTGGACTCATGGGGACATTCTTGCTCTTGGAGTTTTGTTATATTGGAGGTAAAGGGCCCACACTTATTGAAGATAAGAAAAAGATACTACATCTAACTTGTAAGAATAGAGGCTCATTTCTCTTCCCTCCAAAAAGCAATAGCTTTGGCTTCTTTTCTCTTGCAAGCATATCTGCTGAGATTTCTCATATGGCCAAGATGACCTAAACTCTGCTACAGAAACAAAATCTGTATTCTCTGTCTTACTCCATCTTCAGTAACCAAAGCTTTCCTCAAATGAGGATATTCTTGCAAAATAAATGAAAATACAGAAAATCTTTAACAATGTATTTTGTTTAAAACATCAGTGCACTAAAGAAATAGAGTCAGATGTCATGTTCTTGCCACCAAACTAAGGTCTAGTAGGCTGAAGGATCAGAGCACCATATTTCTGCATACAGCTTTGTAAATTGATCACGGACTAAAAAAAAAAAAAAAATCAGTGGCAAGTAAGACATTTTCACAGGCTGGAAGGAGGCCCTAAGCCATCAGTTTCTGTAGAATTTAAGCTCTCAAAAGTGAAGTTGGTATTTCATGGAGTTATAAAGATAAGCTTCAAACTGTGAACTGCTGCACTTTGGTTTTTCTGCACACAGCACGAGTAAAATCAACAATACAGAGTTTTCACTCCTAATATTCAGAATCCTGTGAGCAGCAAAAATAGTACTAACAAGAATCAAGTCAGTTTAATTCTACTGCTAATTGGGAGTGCCAGGAGAAGTAATGCAGATAATTATGAGAAGCTTAAAAATAAAATCTGGGAGGGTTGCTGTAGATTAGTCCACCTGCAGCTATGAGCTAGTGAAAGGACAGTAGTGCATGCATACACAGGCAGGATTTTTCTCTAAATGAAGGAAGCAGTTATGTAAAACATGCAGTTACCAGAGGCTGAGGTTGCAACGCACATGGAAACGAATACAAACTTTATTACTCAGCAGGCAGAAAAAATGAACTTCAGAGCTTCACACACTTGATTTCAACTGATGTTTTTATGGCCATTTAAACCCAATTAACAGATCATGTGTTGTAAGTATGGGTCAGCAGCAGAAGTGTTATAGCTAAAATACAGTATCTACATTCTATCAAGCTCTCCAGCAATCATTTGATTGTCTGTACCACCTTGTACTGATACTGTGACAGCATTTGCTATCCCTAGTGCTTTTCCATTATAGTATAGCCTCTCAGCGGCACCCAGGGTTGGTGTGTAAATTTCTCCAGTTACAGGGTTGGGGCTTGAGCCCATTCTGTGTTGTATCAATGGAAAGGAACCCCTAGATTTTGAACCTGGCCTTGGTTTCTGCTAGCTCCACCCAGCAGAAGGATTACATATATAATCTAGACAATCTCTTCTAGTTTCATGTTCTCACTGAGAATTCTCACACTTATTTATATGAAGTCCATTAGACATTGGAAAACTTCCCCCAAAATCCTGATTCCTTTAAAAGCATGGTATGTCTGCTGTAAACACTACCAATCTACATATAAGCTGTTGAGCATGACATTCCAAAATTCAAAGCTCTCTCTCCCACTCTCCACTGCCATTTATTTTTATTCATCTTCTGAAATATTTACAGGTATGCAATCTTTCAAAGGAGAAAATGTTGGAATTGAACAACAAATTATTTAAGTCAAAACCAGGATAAAAAGCCCTGCTAGAAAAATCCAAAACAATGAGCTCCATAGAAACAGTTAAGTGAAGATAAAATACTGGGCATTTTTTGGCTAGCACTTACCCTAAAAAATATAACCGAGTATTCTGGCATAATAAACAACATAGAAGAAAATACAGAAAAATGAAACATTATAAGATTCTCAGGATGCATGATATATCAGACTTCAACATCTGAATTACAGCTGTCTTTTTATCCTAGCAAAAGCACATTTCACAATGTCTTAATGTGTACAACACCTGAAAATGGTTGGAACAGCAGTTCTGTTACACATGTAACTAGTATAAATTTACAAAAGTATATAACACTTAAATAGGGATTGCGTCATTGAAACATGCACTCAGGAAGCAATTACAACAATGCATAACAAAACAAAATTCTTCAACACAGTACTGTTGCAACAACATGCACAAAATCTTTATTTTCCTGTCAAGCATTATAATGCATAATCTCCAAATGGCCAAGAACTGACTCCCTAAATCCTAATAAGAATGTTTTTATATACAATGTAACCCCTTTTCTAACTTCATGTAACCCTCCACAGACTACAAGTTTTCTAGAATATTTCACAGCCCCCACAGGTACATTTCACAAAAGTACAATCAATATGGCCCTTATGTGTAATTGAAATATACATGGGTTTTATTAAACTGTAATTGTAAAATTATAGTTATACTGGTACAAACCCAAAATGTAGAAACAATTAAACCAGTTTTGCCCACTGCTTACACTGATTTAGCTTTCATTGGTAAAATACCAATTAACACTAAAGCAATACAGAGCCAGATGAAGGTACAGACACCATAGGCCATGCTAATGGCCGTACGACCTAGTTATAGATTACATCGGACGCTTAACTTTTATTTAAAAACAAAAGTTTCTAGCCCTTATGATTGCTCAGAAAAGCTTGACAACATGGACTGGGTATTATCGTAGTACTGATGCTTGCCTGAGTCTGCAGAAAAACCCTGTTCATTACTGAGAGCCCTTTGTCTCGCTGTGAGAACAATAAAGGACCTGTTTTGACACTCCCGGGTGGAGAAGGAGGGCTCCTTGCTACTCTAGGCTGTGTTCAGGCCCATGGTGTGTGACTGAGGACAGAACCATAGGGGGCTCTGTGTTGTGGTAGTTACTAAGACACCGAGTTTCCCTCAATCATGGTCATATGGTTACATTGGCTTGAGTGCTGCTATATTAGGAATTTGCACTAATTTGTAATCACAATAATTTTTAAAGTGATTTTAGTTAAACTGATACACTTCTCTAGTACAGTGGTTCTCTACTGGGGGTCTGTAGCCTTCTGGGGGGCCACAAGCCCTTTCAGAGGAGCTGCAGGACCTTGCAGCTGAAACCCAGATCCTGAGCCCCAGTGCCCCCTGCCAAGGGGCTGAAACCCTGAGTCTTGGCACTCCACCCCACACTGCAGTGCCAGAGCAGGGCAGTTCCGGGGGCAGCTCCACACCCTGCTTCCTCTTCTCCTCACACCTGAGGCCCCACCCCCTGGCCAGGTCAAAGGTGGGAAGCCAGAGACGGGCAGTGCAGGCAGCTGCTGTTCTGACTGGTGTCATGGAGCAGGCTGCCACAGCATTCCACCGTCATCTGCTGCTGGTGCCTGCGGTTGCAGCTGCTCCTCAGCTCATGCAGCCAGTAAGAGCTGCCCAGGCAGGGGGACCCCACTCTGTGGCCCGCAGAGCCGTTGGGGAGTATTGCCCACAGGGGGAACCCTCCTAGTACGCAGCCCCTAGCTATCCCCTTCCCTGCACCAAGCTACTACCCTGCCCGCACAAAGACCCTAGCTACCCCCCTACGAGCACACAGTCTGTAGCTACTCCCTCCCTGTATGCTGAGCGGTTTTCAAACTTATTGAGCTGAACCATCACCACACTCAATCGAGACAGGCTGGGTAGCCTGCTAAAGTGAGTCAGGGGATGGAGGTGGCGCTGCCTTTCTGGACCCTGCTGTATGGAGCTGGCCCAAGCCCCACTGGCCCCTGCTCCCCCCAAAATAGAAGTCAAACTATGCCTATGCCCAAAGGCCCACCCCTGGCCTGAAGCCCTGAGTTCCCTGGAGTTTTTATAGCATGTTGAGGGGGGCCTCAGAAAGAAAAAGGTTGAGAACCCCTGCTCTAGTACATGCAAGGTCTGGGTCTCAACTAAGTAAAAACAGATACTGCCCCAAACTTATTGTTGCAAGAATGCAACAATTTTATTCCTCACCACCTTTTCCCCGTTCATAGCATTGGTCCTCTGAGCAAAACTTAGCTCTGGCTTTGATGGGCACAGCTCCACTGGCTTCAATGGAGCCATGCCCATTTATACCAGAGCTGAATTTGGTCCATCCTTTCTGCTGCTCTAGAATGCAATCTCTTTGGTTTCCTGCCTCTTGGCTTTCATTTGAGTTTGAGAGGCTGGGGTCTCAGTTTCCAGGTTACCATTCAAAATGTATACGCAATTAAAAACATTTGAGGCAAGATCATATTGGAATGCTAAACAAAGTGGTATAAAGAAAGCTGTAATAAATTAACCTTTAAAACCTGGTTTTGAAAGTTGCAAGGTGCTAGCAAGTCATTGGAAAGATGAGAGATGATTTATATCCATCATTTACCTAGCATATTATACAAAAGATAAGTGTTTTTCTCTTTTTTAACTTCATGCTGAAGGGCAGAAAACCTAAATCTGGTTCAAATGAACATGAAACCCACTCAAACTAATTCTTTTATTTAGCATAGGCACGTAAATCCCTAACCATCACCATTTGTAACTACATTTCCGAGAAAAAGCTTTTGATGACATCTCAATCACACCCATGTAAAGTTTTAGGTCAAGCTGAATGTCGCATTAAAGATTCTGAGCTTTATAAATTATGTCTAAAGCTTAATGTTGTTTTAATGATGCCATTTAAATAGCTGTCTTCAAAATTTTCAGGCTTGCTAGTTCCTTAGAGTCTTATCTGCATATTCAGTTAAATATTTTATAATTGACATAACATTTTAAGTCAAATTATTTGATCAAAAGCTTTCAATTAGTTGCCACAGCGTTTAGTGTAGAGAAGGGCAAACTATAGCCTGCAGGGCAGATCTGGCCCGTCTGAATTTTCAATCTGGTCTGTGGGATTGCCAGCCCTGTGGCACAGCGAGGCTAAGGCAGGCTCCCTGCCTGCCCTACCCCTGCACCGCTCTCAGAAGTGGCCAGCATCACGTCCCTGCAGCCGCTGGGGAAAGGTGGGGGGCAGAGGGCTCCGTGCGCTGCCCTCACCTGCAGGCACTGCTCCCTGCAGCTCCCACTGACCGGGAACGGGGAATAGTGGACAATGGGAGCTTTGGGGGTGGTACCTGCAAGCGAAGGCAGTGCATGGCGGAGCCACCTGCCCCACCGTATCCCCAGGAGCCATTGCCAGACATGCTGGCCATTTCCAGGAGCAGCGCAGGGCCAGGGCAGGCAGGAAACCTGTCTTAGCCCCACTGTGCGGCGCTGCCACCCCAGAGTCGCTCAAGGTGAATGGTGCCAGGACAGAGCCTGCACCCCAAACCCCTGCCCTGAGCCTCCTAACGTCCTGCCTTGAGCCCCCTGCCACACCCTCCTGCACCCCAACCGCCTGCCCTGAGCCCCCTCCCACACTCCACACCCCCTCCTGCACCCCAACTCCCTATCCTGAGCCCCTGCCGTACCCTGCCCCCAAACCCCTGCCCTGAGCCCCCTCGTGCACCCCACACTCTTCCTGCATTCCTTGCCCTGAACCCATTCCAGGATATTGCAACCCCTCCCAAACCCCAGCCCTACATTCATGGCCCTGCATACAATTTCCCAATCCAGATGTGGCTCTCGGGCCAAAGCATTTGCTCACCCTTGGCCAAGGGGGTTAATTGACTACCATACTAACAGGAAAGGGTTAGAGTAAGAAAACTAGGAAAGAGCAACACCAACACAAAACCCTCAAAAGGGAAGCACACAGGAAGTCACAATGAATAAGAGAAGGTGGAAAGAACTGAAAACAGGAAGGGGATGTTGTTCAATATTTCAACAAAGGAAATGTAGGATCAGAACAAAAACATTTCAAAAGTGATAATATTTAGGTTACTACAATTACTTTATATGCATCATGTTTATTTTTGCCAGTTGTGCTAAATAACATTTTAATAGAGAAACATCTACTAGGAACTGATTAAACAAGGGAACATAAACAAACCTAAAGCTGAAAGTTTGATAAATGTCACTTTGTTTGTGCCTCAACAGTAGGACCAGAGGTGGAGCCAGCCAATCACGATCCGTAAACAGGACAGATGCCCAGATTTTGTCTCTCTCACTCAGTGAATGAGATTGAAAACCTGACCTATTTACTTGGGAGGATGAGAGTGAACAAAACATAACCAGTCCTGACACTTCCCCAACTCATTAATCATAGTAAATTTATCTGAAAATTAATTCAGATCTTTGCTTTTTTAAAAAAACAATCCACTACTGAATAGGTTCTCAAATACTTAAGCAAGCACATAGAAGAAATGCATTATTATTACACACAGTATTGGTGGGACAGTGCATTAAGAGGTGACTTCAGAATAAAAGTTGCGTGCTGTATAAACATGCTATGTAAAACACATTGTATAAACACTTGAGTCTCAAACATAACACTTGGCATTCTACTTGAAGAGTTTATACAGCAAACACTGACAATTTCTTCCTTCCTTTCATGTATACTCTTAAAATTTTGTACATAGGGATATTTGTACTTATTGGCCCCCATTAGTGTACTATCTGAGCGCTTCAGAATCTGTATTGTGTTTATCCTCTCAATACCACTGTGAAGTAGGGAAGTATTATCCCATTTTACAGAGGCACAGAACCTTAGAAGTATTTGGGAGACTAAATCCCATTGATTTCAGTAAGAGTTATGTGCCTAAATACCTTTGAGGATCTGGGCTTAAGTGACTTGTCCAAAGTCACACAGAAGTTGTGATGAAGCAGGTGAATCAACTCCAGCTCTCCAAGTGAGTGCCCTAACACAGGATCATCCTTCTTCTCTTTTTGCATATTGTGAAACATTAAGCATTTGTAAGAGAAGACATACTAGAACAGCAGCAATAATCTCCATGGCCCAAATATTTACATAGAATTTCAGCATAATCAAAATTAAGGCTACCAATATTATACCTTCCAGAAGACAGCAAATATGTCAAATGCACGGTAAGTATCAAACATTATTTATAGTCATTAAATATATCCCTTTGGTTATAGGGGGAGAGAACATAAAAGTGAGACTGGTGGCTATGTTTATCTATTGGCAACTTTCTGATATACTATACAAGGATTTTGGGATTTTTTAAAAATATAGAATTAATACATGTGATTTAGACACCTAAACAAAACCATTTCTTAGTAATATAATCTGAATTAAAGGTTATTTTTTTTATTAAACAAAGATATTTCACAAGTGTATCCTTGAACAGGTCACTTAACGTCTTGCTGTATTGATCTCAATACTTTGATATCTTCAGATGAAAGAAAATACATAAGTTCTCAGCCAATTCCATTTCCTAATACAACAAGCAGGTTTAGCGATATTATACAAAGGAAGTGGCTTCCTGGTGCTCCTAGGGTGACCAGATGTCCCAATTTTATAGGGACAATCCTGATTTTTAGGTCTTTTTCTTATATAAACTACTATTACCCCCCCACCCCATCCCAATTTTTCACACTTGCTGTCTGGTCACCCTAGATGTCCCCCCCATGAGTATTTTACCGTTCTCAGGCACCTAAGGTAAGAGTTTACACCCATTTTACAGAAAGGTAAACACTGGCAGAGAAGTGATTAGCCAAAGTTACCTAAACCAGTAGCAGAGCTCGGTGTAAAACCCAGCAGCCTCAACTCTAAACCCTCTGCCCTTCCCACGGGGGTCTACAGCATGGGGTGAGTGTGGGGTTGGGGCACAGTTACATCCTCCCCAATGCCTGTGTATCGGGTGAGTTACACCCTCCCCGGCCTGGCTAGCAGGGGACATCAACCCCTCCCCGCCATGCCCATGAAGACTGCGTAGGCAAGCCGCACCCCACAGGTTACCCGTGCCTCTGTGCAGGGTACGGGCTCAGGCCCCAAGCTATTAGGCAGCACCTCCCCACGGAGAGCGCGGCGCGATGCCTACAGACAGCTCCCACACGGGGAGAGGGGAGACCTGAGAGAACGGACGCGTCCCTCTCGCAACCAATCAGGTGCCAGGCTGGTGAGCCCGTGGCGGCGGTTGGTGCGGCGCTGGCCGTTGAGTCCCATTTGTAACCAATCGGCGCTGGCGGCTACGGCTGCCTAAACCTGGGCTCCTCCTTCTGTAACAGCGGGGTCGGGGAGCCGTCCCGGGCGCCATTTTTTCAGCGCCCCCGCAGCGGCGCGGCTGCATCAGCGCTGACGTGGAGGCGACGTGCGGCTCCGCCCGGCCCAATCCCCCCCACCCCCCTGTGACGGGAGCACCACGCACAGGGCGGCGGGTGAGTGCGGGAGGGGGCGGGGACACGTGTGTGTGAATGTGTGCGCGCAGCCCGACCCCCTGCCGGCCGGGAGCAGGGGGAGAGGCCAGGCGAGGGAGAGAAGCCAGGGAGAGCAGAGGGCGGGAGTGGCTGCCCTTGCTGTGTGTGTGAGGCGTCAGCGTCGTCCCCCTTCCGCACCCCGGGGGGCTCTGTCCGGAGGGGTTTGTTTACCTAGCCCCTCTTTAGCGGCTGCCATTCGGGTCCCCACGGGAGCTGTAGCTCGACTGCTTTTCTCCGAATCTCTGGGCGTCGCGCCCTCCCCTTTAAAGAGTAGTAGGTACTCGGTCACTTTTACGACGGTAGGAACTAGGCGCTTCAGTCGAGGCGGGGGTGTCATCACAGGGCCCGGGGAGGCAGGAAAAGTGCTGCTCTCCCCACGTTACCCCTGGGGAGCTGCGGCACGGAGAGATGGGGGTGGAGTCCCCAAAGGGACTTGGACACTGCTGAGTATCACAGCACCTAACATTTAGGTACCTAGAAAATCACAGGCAAAGCAGTGCCAGCTCGAGAGCAGAGTCTCGCGCCTGGACTGCCCCTGCGGTGCACGGAGAGGAGAGAGGGGCGTTAGAATGCGGCCCACAGCCGGCTAGAGCAGGAGCCCTAAGCTAGGCATGTGCTGAGTCCAGCCCTGCTGACAGCTGAGCACCGCACGGCGTATCTAGAAGTGTTACAGGGGCACAGCTCCCCTGGACAGTACCGGAGACATTTATTACGGTGACAAAGGAGGTTTTTCCGTCACTGTAGTAAATCCACTCCTTCGAGAGGTGGTGGTTACGTCAATGGAAGAATTTTTCCACTTACCTAGCAGCATGTACGGTAGGGGAGGGGAGGTGTTAGGTCAATTTACTACATCACGGACGCAGCATGAACTTTTTCACAGCCCTAAGCAATGTGTGTAGTCCAGGCGTAAGTCTGGTCTGCAGGGAGGAGTCTATCTCTCTTTATCAGCCCATGAAGGGGAACCTACTGTCTGGGCTCACTGCCTAACCTGTTGCTTGAGGAATTTAGTTAGGTGCCTGCTTCACTCCAGGCAAACAGCCAGAGAAGGTGCTGTCCCTCATTTTACAGCTTTCATCCTAGTGTTATTAGAGCACTTGCCTGGATGTGGGAGATCGAGGTTTGATACCAGCTCTCTCTGCTAGAGGGGGAGAAGTGATTTCCCACTGCTCAGGAGAGTGGTCTAACCACTGAACTATGGGATTTTCTGATGTGGGACTCCCTTGGTCTCTCCTGTTGAAGATGTTACCCTATGGATAAATAATTTAAGAGTGAGTGGAGCCAGGGTGCTGGGCTGAGATATCCCCCTCTCAGGTGGGAGCTGTAATGGCACTTCATTCTCTCTTTGATCTGTCGTTGAGAGACAGAGAAGAGAGTTATTCCCACTCTGTAGCATGGAGCAATAACAGGGTCCATGCTGACATAAACGGTTAGCCTAGGATGCCCTGGCACACTACATGTGTACAACTGGCAGCAGGCAGCCAGTACTTGGTATGATGTGTGTGGGAGGGAGCACAGTGTTTGTATAAAGCAGTGGTTCTCAACCAGGGGTACAGAGGCCCATGGCGTACATGAGGTCTTCCAAGGATACATCAGTTTATTTAGATATTTGCCTAGTTTTACAACAGTCTACATAAACACTAACAAAGTCAGTACAAATTTCATACAATGATTTGTTTATACTGATCTGTGTACTGTACACTGAAATGTAAGTACAAAGTATTCCAATTAATTTATTTTATAACTATATGGTAAAATGAGAAAGTGAGCAATTTTTCAGTATTAGTGTGCCATGACACTTTTTTGTATTTTTGTGTCTGAGTTTGTAAGCAAGTAGTTTTTAAGTGAGGTGAAACTTGGGGGAGAACGCAAGACAAATCAGACTCCTGAAAGGGATACAGTAGTCTAGAAAAGTTGTGAACTGCTGGTATAGAGGGAATGAGGGCACACTGACTGTGGGAAGGGCTTAGCAAGGTCCTCTGTGATTAGGGTAGGAGTAACACTGCATTTATGCATCCAGAGGGGGTGGGGAGCACAAAGGATGGTATTGTGTGTGGCAGGTTATGGGGGAAGGAGTTTGTGCAAGTGGCTAAGGTAAACTGCAGAATCTCAAGCAATGTATGTGTCTGTGTATTACTGGGGATGCTCCTGTTTTAATATTTGGGGTGAATGGCAGAGAATCACTGTTCTTTTTTAGTAGCCTTCCTTGGCAATTCTCTGGGAAGGGATCTGAATGGGCCTGATCCCTTCTAACTAGATTATTGCCTTGCAGGCAAGGGCAGAGAGGGCCCCTGTGGGACTGATAAGAAACAGGTCTCTTTCTGAAACTTCGAGTCAGTGTCTTGGCTTCAGCTCTGGTGTTGTCAAGCTTTTACTCAGGCCTGAATCCAGCTGTATCTCATGCAGCTGAACAGCTGTTCTAACCAGATTTTCACATTAAATGGTAATCTTATCTACGCTGTAACTATAGATTGAGCTCCACTTTGTTCTTTGACATGGCTGTTGCATGTCTAAAAATCACACAAGGCCTAATACTGGATTTCTCTCACCTGTAGTATTAGGTGAGCAGATGTGTTCTGAGTGACATGTATCATCTTACCTGCCCTAATACCAGGTTTCAGAGTAGCAGCTATGCTAGTCTGTATCCGTAAAAAGAACAGGAGTCTTTGTGGCACCTTAGAGACTAACAAATTTATTTTAGCATAAACTTTCGTGGGCTACATCTGATGAAGTGGTCTGTTACCCATGAAAGCTTATGCTCAAATAAATTTGTTAGTCTCTAAGGGCTTGGCTACACTTGGAAATGTGCAGCGCTGGGAGTTACAGCTGTGGTCGTACAGCTGTGTAGGAACAGCGCTGCAGTGTGGCCACATTTGCAGCGCTGTTGGGAGTGGTGCATTGGGGCAGCTATCCCAGCGTTCAAGTGGCTGTAACGTGCTTTTCAAAAGAGGGGGGTGGGGTGGAGTGTGACAGGGAGCGTGGGGGAGACAGAGAGTGGATTTTTGGAGCAGACACTGTGACAGCTCTGTGCCTTGCAAATTCTGGCCATTTCCCCCACCCCTCTCTTAATCACTCTTAAATGCAAAAAGGCTTCAGACCAGATAAGCAGCTTCTCCGACGGACTCCCCTCCCCCCCCCGTGCTGTTTCTCTCCTCAAGCAAACACTAGCAGCTGTTCTCAGCTCCCTGCCTGGCAAGTTCTAAGGACTAGAAGATACACAACAGCTGCCTTCAATCATTTTAAAAGTTTTGACCCTTCCCCCACCCCTCTTATTCACTAAATGCAAATTATGCACTCCTAAATAGCCTTCAGACCACATAAGCAGCTGCTCAACACGGACTCCCCTCTCCCCTCAAACAAACAGCTGTGAACATTCCAAAGCAATTTCCCTGCCGCGGCTCGCTCGCTCACTGGAGCAAAGAGCAGCTGTGTTTGTTTTTTAGAGCCCGTCTTCAGCCATTCTTCCGGTTTGTTGTAGACAGGAATTCTGGGATACCTCTTAATACCCTGGAGGCCAATAACAGCGCTGTTGGTGTCCACACCTGATGAGCAGCGCTGCATCACCAGCGCTGGAATCGCTACACCCCAATCAGACCAGGTGTTCAGCCAGCGCTGCAGCCAGGGAGTTGCAGCGCTGGCTGGGCTTTGTAAGTTTGTACACAGAGTGAGCTGCAGCGCTGTAACCCCTTCACCAGCGCTGCAACTCTCCAGTGTAGCCAAGCCCTAAAGTGCCATAAGTACTCTTGTTCTTTTTGCCCTAATACCAGTGACTTTTTTTTCTCTTTTTGCTAAGACTGTTAGAGTCCTCAGAGGAAAAGAATAGAATGGAAAAATCTTGGAATATGGGAGAAGATGAGAAGTGGGGAGTGCTACTAATAATAGAAATTAATCTGAGAACTACTGTCTTGATATTAAATCAATAGAATGGTGCTATCAAGTAGAAAGAGCTGCAGGTGGTGCTCAGTTGGCATACCAAATGCACGTTCCTGAACAATATTCCTGCTTGGTCCCTGCTTGTTGGCCTGAAGAAAAAGCGATGGCCTTGAAATCCATAAAAAAATGGATTCTTAGTTTCCAGCTACAACTTTCTCTCAAACACAAGGCCCTGTGCTCTATGAATGAAGTTAACAGGGTTGGTAGCCAAGAAGAAGAAAACCCTTAAAATATGTAACGTCCATCTGACATTTGAAAGATCTGCAGCGGCAGAAAAATGATGCACCCAGTGAGACCTCAGTGAAAGTGCTGAATCACACAGCTTATCTGCCTTTTCTTTAGTAGCAGTTTCTTTACTACTAAGCAACCTTTGTTGAGAATTTATGCATTCTGATATTTTATATCATAAAAGTATATTGGAATAAAATAATTATTTTACAATGGCTCTGTGTATTTAATGGAGGCATCTGATGCTTCAGGTCATACTGAATTCTGGAGCAGTTTGATTACTAGTTATGCAGCTAAATCTCATCAACAAATATTAAAGATTAATTTTTTATTATAAGGATTTAAAAATTAAAAACAGCATACAATTATTTTCCTCAGAAGTATTTTGTTAATCTTCATAGGGCTAAACTTTTGTTTTAAATCAGTTTCCCTTTAGTGGGAATGAAAAAGTTTTAAAATAAAGGTTCATGTCTCCAAATTTGCATGGCATCTGCCTATCTTGGGTCACATGATTGGAGCACTGCACAGATACAAAATTTGTATCTGAATACAATCCACAAATATGGTCTATGACTGCCAAGTGGATATGTGCAGATTTGCAGGGCTCTAGATATAAAATTTGGATCTGTATCTGTCAGTGTCCCCTCCCCCCCTGAATTCTGGGGTACGGCTGTGGGGACCTACATGAAAGGTCCCCTAAGCTTATATTTTACCAGCTTAGATTAAAACTTATCTAAGGCATTAATTCCTGAGACTGATTATTGCCACCAGCAAGTGACTTACACAAAATATTCAGGGAAGGGTCAGTTGGAATCCCTATCCCCCTAAAATATCTCCCCAAGCACTTTCACCGCCTTTCCTGGGGAGGCTTGAGAATAAACTACCAACCAGTTGCCTTAGCAGTGTGAGCCCAGACCAGACCCTTTGTCTTCAGGACACCGAAATCAATCAGGTTCTTAAAAGAAGAACTTTATTTATAAAGAAACAAGTAAAATAATCACATCTGCAAAATCAGGATGGAAGGTAACTTTACAGGGCACTAAACAGATTTAAAACACAGAGGATTCCCCTCTGGGCTCAGCTTCACAGTTACAAAAACAGGAATGAAACTACCCCTGTAGCATAGGAAAATTCACAAGCCAAAACAAAAGATAACCTAATGCATTTCCTTGCCCTACTCACAGTTTCTGTGGTTTTAGATGTATTATTCCAGGTATATTTTCAGGAGATATTGTACCTGCTTAGCTTCTCCCTCCATCCGGAGAGGGAACGACAAAAGAGAACAACAAACAAATCCTTCCCCCCGCCAATTTTGAAAGTATTTTCTTTTCTCATTGGCCCTTCTGGCCAGGTGCCAACTAGGTTATTTGAACTGCTTAACCCTGTACAGGGAAGGCAATCCAATACAGTTGCCAAGGATACATAAAGGTTGCTACCCTTCCTCCTATATTTATGAGAGCATCTATCCGCAAACATGGTCTGCGGTTGTCCATATCCATGGATGTGGATATCCGTGGATATCTGCAGATTTGCAGGGCTCTACACATGATCAGCTTTCTCTTCTAGCAGTGGCTACTTCTACTTGGCTTTTATGCAGTCACTGCTGCTTCTGGGGCTCGTAAGGCAAATGGTTTCTGCTGGAATGAATTTTCTGGCTGTGAAGTTTATTTTGGGAGGAGGGGTAGAAGAGGGTTACTCTGCCTCTCTTTTTTTCTTTTTTATATGTCTGACATCTTTGCATAGTTCTGATATGAGGCCAGTGTCAAACATCCATTCCACAGGCTGAAATAAACTTTGAAAACATTAGATTAAAGAAACTGATATATTTAAAAAAATCACAATGCAATATAATTTAATATATTTTCAAACAGTAAAAGCATTTTGTTAGAGGATTTCAGATTTCCTGACAGTCTGAGAAAGTTAAGTACTGCAAATTTAATAGTGAAGACACAGATAAACACATTTCCAAATGCAGAGTGTACCTATTACTCAAACAGCAAAATCTCAATACTGGATACACAATAAACAATGTCACAATAAGTTATTACAATGTCATTAGTGAGACAGAGAAAATAGGCATGTTTCCAGCCCCGTGATTTTTCCTTATCTCCAGGCAAAGAAACCACATACATTTGCCTTACATTAAATTACAGAATATATTTTGAACCATAATTCATGGAAGTGCATTCATGTAACTTCTGTGTATTAAGATAAAAATCCTGCCTAATTAATATCAATGTATTGCCTCATAACTTTTGAAAGGTAGTACCCAGAGGAAAAATGTAATAATCCTATTAATATTTAATATCAAAATAAATCTCATGATATGTAACTGATTTGTAATTAAACCTTGTTTATATAAAATAGAGCAATTTTTGAGTTTAGGTTAAGTCTATATACAAGGCCTATAAAGTTATAATGGTTTGAAAGCTCAGTCTTCCTTAAAAAAAAACAAAACAATCTGTTTATTGTTCCTGGTTTTTCAGACAATGTGATCTCTGTCATCAAAATGTGTTAAGATCCTTGCTGGATATATAAAGCTAAAACTTAATTCCATTACTCATGGATCTTATAATGCTTTTACAATGACCTTTGGACTTTTCATGAAATAAGGGGAATAAACTGGATGTTATTTTTATTACTGCAGTACCTAGGAGCCCCAGTCATGGACTAGAACCCCACTGTTCTTTGTGCTGCACAAACACAGAAGAAGATGGTCCCTGCCCAAAAGAACTATGTAAAGCAGGGATGGGCAAACTTTTTGGCCGAAGGGCCACATCTGGGTGGGGAAATTGCATGCAGGGTCATGAATGTAGGGCTGGGGTAGGGGGTTGGGTTACAGGGGGCAGTGCGGGGTGTGGAAGGGAGTGTGGTGTGCAGGAAGAGGCTCAAGGCAAAGGGTTGGGGTGGAGGAGTGGTGTGGGGTGTATGAGGAGGCTCAGGGCAGGGGGTTGCAGTGCAGGAAGGGTGTGGGGTATGGCAGGGGGTTGAGGACTCAGGGCAGGGGGTTGGAGTGCAGGATGGGTGCATTATGCAGGAGGGGTTTGGGGTGTGGGATCTGGCCCGGCACCACTTACCTGGAGCGGCTCTGGGGTGGCAGTGGCACGCAGCAGGGCTAAGACAGGCTCCCTGCATGCCCTGGCCCTGTGCCGTGCCACTCCTGGAAGTGGCTGGCACTACATCCCTGTGGCCCCTGGGGGAAGGAAGGCAGAGGGCTCTGTGCTGCCCTCACCTGCTGGTACCTCCCCCAGGGCTCCCATTGGTTGTGGTTCTCTGTTTCCGGCCAAGGGGATTTGTGGGGGCAGTGCCCGCAGGCGAGGCCAGTGTGCGGAACCCTCTGCCCCGTCAGGAGTTGCAGGGACATGATGCTGGCTGCTTCTGGGAGTGCCGCAGGGCTCACGCATCATAGGGGCGGCACTCCTGTGGGCCATAGTTTGCCCACCCCTGATGCAGAGCCTTGTTTTGAAACTTAGGAGCAATGGATTTGTCAATGCATTTTCTTTGTCATCGGTGGTTTGCCTCTAATCAAAACTCTGCTTACATTATAGGAAGAAAAAGTATTCTATTTTGGTAGTCTCTGGACTAAATAACTGTCTGTTTCATGGGTGCTTCATATTGAGAACAGTTTTAATAGTCTTTTGGAAAAACATATCACCTGCCTTGCTATTTTCAGATATGCCAACCAAAATATGTCCTTTGTCTTGAGCTATGTCTTTATATTATGCAGCTGTTACGCTGCAGCTTTGTTTTTAGTCAGGCATTTTATGCAAGTTTATGTCAAGGGGACTAGCACACCTAAAATGGCTACTTCCCTTTTTTTAAGCTTTGTCTTTTACAGGGCCAAAGTTTTAGGTTTCATTTGACCTTCATACTTGGAGAAGGCAATTTCTGTGCTCAGTTTAGCATTTTGTTCAACAAGTGCATGTGTTCACATGCTGTTGACATTTAAATTAATTTCCCCTTGAAAATAATAACAATAATGGCTTGGCCAGAAGTAATGTTTTAGGAGAACAGTGGTATTAACAAATCTCGGGAATACCTGAAAAAAGACAATATAAAAAATTCTAGTGCTATTTGGCTGTGGTGAAGATTAAAAATAGTAAATCATCTGTCTACCTAAAATCCGGAGTATATTCAGCTGTATCTTTGGAGAATATATTTGAATAGATTCCCATGCTTAGGTGTGGCTAAAGTGTATTTTAATTGTGTTCTGCATCTGAGATTTGTGTTCTAATTTCCCATGAGTTTTACCTAAAATGTAGAGCATAATAAAAATACAGTCCTCTTTCCTGTCATATTTCGTAAGGCTGCAGATATCCTAGACATACTTTATTAATTTTTTAGTTATCTTCACTATTTATATCAGTACAGTTTAACTGTGCAAACATCTAATAACAGACAAGTGAACTGAAAGTAGTTAAGTGTTTAGCTGTCTATACTATATGCAAGACTTGTCCATAGAAAGATCAGGAAGGATCATAGGGGTGTCAAAAACGAATAGAATAATACAACTTTTGTGTAGGAGGAGGGCCTTCAGCAATCCATAAGGGATTAAGCCCCTATCTGGGAAATAAAAGATACTGTCAAGATTGGAAAACTAGGTAGGTATTTTCCCCAAACACTTTATTGCTTTTGTTTCAATGATACTTAGTGCAACAGGCAATGACATTCAACAGCTAGTTGAGACTGTCTTTTCACCAAA
Organism: Chelonoidis abingdonii; assembly: GCF_003597395.2. Taxonomy (NCBI): domain Eukaryota; kingdom Metazoa; phylum Chordata; order Testudines; family Testudinidae; genus Chelonoidis; species Chelonoidis abingdonii. The sequence goes on along the minus strand of NC_133770.1, from coordinate 29,918,746 downwards.
GCGGGAAAAACGTTACATTTCCAACTAATGGATGTAAGGGTCCAGACTTCATATAAATCAAGCCCAAAGCAATAAAGTAGTAAAATTGGAAACATGTCAGTTTCTACAGCATGATAGATGATCCTTGCCAAGAGAAGCCAATGGAACATTTTCCGTGGGATGAGGGTAAAATTTGTAATTTTGAACTAAACCTTATCTCTGTGTGACAGACAATCTTGGATATGAAATATGAAGATAAGATTTTGGAGCTGCTTTGGGTAGAATAATCAGGATCCTACCCTTAATTCCAGAAGAAAGTTTTAGTGACTATGTTGGTAATGCATACTAATTACATTATTGATCCTGGTATTTAAGCTGTTTTGATCTATGGGGACATCCTTTTAGATGTACATGTTAAACAACTAGTGGCCTCACGGCTGAGTCTCGGGTCACAGTGAAATTTCTGGGGGAAAGACTATTTCTTCCCAGATCGTTGCCTATTACTATACTCAGTATATGCATAAGAAGTACAGTAATTCAGCAAGATACTCTTCTCACTTACATGTGCTGTAGAAAGAAGTGGCTGGATACAGTAGATCTTCAGAGTAGCCTATGAGTCAATCCAGAATTGCCCCGTTTAAAGTTATACACTCTCCTCTGATTAAGTCCTGGTACATACTGAGCACCAGTGCTCTCAACAGCCTGAGATTTTGACTGCACTATTATTTTAGCATTATATCCAGGGGAAAGGAACTCACGAGATGAAATAGGAATGCAGGCGGTACCATCTGTGTATGTGTTAAATACTGTATTATTATGGATTGAATTAGAACTGCTGTTAATGTACTAAATTTTTTTCTAACAAACTACACAAAAGATAGACTACTCTAATACATTCCTCATGGTGTATACACTGACACCATTTGGAAACAAGCTAGTTTAAGAAGAACTTTATTTTAAGAGTGTATGAATGCTAGCACTCTGTGAGCTGCAGTAGCTTCCTGAGAATTTTCTGATAGAATTCAAGGTGGCAATTTTAACCATTAAAGCCATAAATAACTCAAGACCTAGTTACTAAGAGACGTACTGGAACCTGAGATCTGCACAGAGGCTTGTCATAAGTAGATAGGTAAGGTAAGGGTTAATTTTCTTTTGCCCGTAAAGGGTGAACAAAGGGAACCAAACACCTGACCAGAGGACCAATCAGAGAACTGGATTTTTTAAAAGTCAGGGGCGGGAATTGTGTACTCTAGGTCTTCTGTTTTTCCCAGCTATGGAGGAAACATCTTTTCTGCTAACTCCTATTTCTTTCTAATATTTTCCTACAAAGTGTGAGTACAAAGGCCACAAGGCAAATAGGCTGTTATATGCTTTGTGTTGTATTTACAGGTGTGTTGATTTGCTGGACTGGTTTAAAGGGGGCTATCTTTTAAATCAGACTGTTTATTCATATTTTCTTATAAGCAAGAGCCTGTATTGATCTCTTAATGCAGTATTATTGTTTTGTATTTTCTTTCTTTTTATATAAAGTTCTTTTTTAAAACCTGGCTGAGGTTTTTGGGGTTTCTCTGGTGAGGCTACAGGAAGGGGGGGTGGAAAATCTCTTTATATTAGCTTTACTAGATTTGAATGCATCGCCTCAGGGGGAGGGTGATTTCCCTCTTTGTTTTGCCTTCAAGGAGTTAAGTACTGCATCGCCCAGGCTCACCCAGGGAAAAGGGAGGGGGAAGCGGGGGAGCAGATAACGAGGAGACAAGGGGGAGGAGCTTGTTTTCCCGTTGAGATAGGGAGACCCAGGGGTTCTGGGTCTTGGGGGTCCCTCAGGGAAAGGTTGGGGTGACTCGGGGTAACTAGGAACCCTAAATAGTCCTAGTTGGTGGCAGCGAGATAAAATCCAAGCTGGATATAAGCTTGGGGGAGATTCACAGTAAACACTCAGATGTTGAACTCTAAGTCCAAATTTGAGACAGACGTTTACCACAAGGCTTGAGATAGAAGGAGGCAGGGCATTTTTGTGTATCCAGAAGGGTGATCAGATGTCCCAGTTTTATGGGGACAGTCCTGATATTTAGGGCTCCTATTAACCCCCACCCTCTGTCCCGATTTTTCACACTTGCTATTTGGTCACCCTAGTATCTAGTCAAGATGGTATTCTTAGAGATACGAAAATTACCTGTAATTCTGCTTCTCTGATGATATCGTTTAACTCGATTCCTTCTCATCCATAGTGGGAGACAAACATTTTGATGACTTATTTTGGACATAAATTATGTGTAGTGTTTAAGGAGCTATTTGTTTCTTACTCAAAGAAATAACATTCTAGAGAGCGCTAAGATACCAGGAGTTGGCCTGTGCATTAAAAATATGTATGGGTACTTCAGGGGCCTCAAAACCATTGAAACAGGGAGTTCCTGCTTGTCTCACATGATAGCAGAAGACCCAAGAATAGGAACCCTGTCATATTATAACGTCAGAAAAAATAAAACAACAAATAGGTGATTTTCCCTTCCTTGTCTGGTCTTTTCCTGCATTTCCTATAATATTTGGTATGTGTTTGAACAAGATCTCTCTTTTAATGTCACACTTCTCCTTGAGCCTGCAGTGAAGGCTATATACTGTTTGTGACATTGGTTTGTTGCTATGGTGACGTTTGTGACATCACAACTTCAACATCATAACTTCACTGCAGTGTTCAGTAGGAGATAAAGTGAACTGAGGAAAACCAAGCTCTTGTTTTAAACGCTCCCACCATCCATTATGAGCAAGTGTGTCAAGAAATATCATGGAAAAACAGCTGTAAGGTAATTATGTTTTTGTGTAGCCGATGTATTTGAAAGTTTTCTCCACTAACAGAGTCTTTCAGTTTATAAGTTTCAATTGATGGATGTAATTTACCCAATGTTAGGTTTAAGATTTACAGGATAAAAAATCACAAGAGAGTTGCTGATACCCATGTAAAAATCAAGTGTTAAACATCTGTCATTTGGTTCAAAACAAAATCAGTTCACTGTCCTGAATATGAGATTTTCATGTTTGGAATTACTGTTAGCAAAAGAGACAAAAGTATGTAATATAATAATATATTTTGTCTAAAGTAGGATGATATTTCTATTTAGTGGGACAGAACAATAGGATTTACATACAATATTTCTGTCAAAACTTTTCAGATGTCTCAATATTTTAATAATTTCCTACTCTGGTATATCTCTCCAGTGGCTAATTTGTACAGATAAGAATTGAAGGAAGTTTTGCTTTCATCACAAAACAAAAGAAAAAACAATCCAGACGTGGTAATCCAGAATAAATATTCACTTGTTAGGTATAATCTTTTGGCTCTGATTGTGTCAACTGCAGGATAGACAATATTATGACTCTCTAACCTAATTGAATACAGAAAAGATAAAAATTTCTGTAAGCCGGTCAGGTTGGGGCTCGTCCCCCTCAGGCACGGCGGGGAGCCAGGGCGCCTCCTTACACACAGCAGTCCGCGTCTACGCCTGGCCCTTGGGCAGGGCGGGCGGCAAATGGTTCAGGCTCAGCTCAGGGGCTGAGCAAACACAGTCTCTAGCCCAAGCCCTTGGTCAGGACGGGGCAGCAAATAGTTCAGGCTCAGCTCAGGGGCTGAGCAAACACAGTCTCTAGCCCAAGCCCTTGGTCAGGACGGGGCAGTAAATAGTTCAGGCTCAGCTCAGGGGCTGAGCAAACACAGCACAGTACAAGCAGTGAGTCTATACAGCAGGCCTCTTCAGGCCACGGAGAGGGGGAATCTGCCACCCTTGGATGGGTGGCAGGGGGGGCGCAGGCCCTCCCACTCCACTGCGCCCCAGCCCGGGGCCCTAGCAGCAACAAGGGTTCGCTGCAGTCAGTGGGGAATCCAGGCCGTAACACACTGACATGGGTTCACAGTCCCCAGGAGCCAGACTGGGGTCAGCTACCCCCGGGCTACTTACAATTCCCCCCTCTCCCTGTACCTGGCCTCCGCTGGCGTAGTTCGGGAGGTCCCAGACCATGGGTTCCTCTGGATGCTGGAAGGCAGGACACTCAGACAGCTCCTCCGGATAGCGAGCGCAGGGCAGGTCAGGTTGGGGGTCCTCCGGATACCAGGCACGAGGCAGGTCCAGCCAGCGCTCCTCCGGATGGCGAGCGCAGGGCAGGTCAGCTTGGGGGTCCTCCGGATACCAGGCATGAGGCAGGTCCGGCCAGCGCTCCTCCGGATAGCGAGCGCAGGGCAGGTCAGGTTGGGGGTCCTCCGGATATCGGGCACGAGGCAGGTCTGGCCAGCACTCCTCCGGATACCAGGCACAGGGCAGGTTGGGCCCAGCGGGAGCTTGGGCCTCAGCGTCTGTCCTCTTCGGCGACCGGCCCGCAACTGAGTTCTGGGGCCAGGCTTTTATACTTCCTGTCCCGCCCCTTGACTTCCGGGGGGTGGGGACAGGCGGCGTTGGCTCCGCCCACGGAGGTGCCTGCTCTTTCTCGTCCCCCTCCAGGGCGCCTCCTTACAATTTCTAACCAATTTTTCCTAGACATCTAATTGTCACTTTCACCTATACTATACTCAATCTAGGCACTACTGCTTCTTTTGTAGACCTGACTGAATAAGTAGTTGCCAGATATTTCTCCCTCAGCATTCCTCAGAATGATCCTCTTGTTTTCCCCAGTTAATTCTTCTCATCTTCAGTTTCCCCTTGTTTTAATGTTCCTTCCACTCCCCTACCCCGACATAGAAGGGCTAGATAGGTCTCTTCATGGAATCAGCAGTGCAAGCTAGTATCTGGACATAATAGGTTGCTAGAGAATGAGGCTTTGATTTCCTTACTCAGTGCTGGGAGTATTGCTTACATACCGCATCTAGTCCTTGCTAGCCAAGAGAGTGAGCTTGAGTCCTAATTTACAGGTCCTGCATGGCAACACACTATGATGCTAGGATACTGTTGGGTTGCTGTTTTGCCAGATAGTTTAAAGAGCTGAAATTGGGAGTTGAGGAGAAAAATAATTTAATAGAGTTGAAATAAATATCCCTTCTTCAGGTCTGAATTCATTTCCTTGCACTATATTATTTATTTTTAGACAAATGACCATGGAAATGGTTGAATCGCAACAGGATGGAAGTGCAACAGATTCTGTGGCAGAGAGCGATGCTGTTTGCATACAAAATCAACCAGGCCAAAGTCAGATTCCCCCCATAGCTCAGGTAATTTGACATACAGGAAACTAAGAAAAACAAATAAAAATGATCATTTAGAATTGTTACTTGCATTTGGATGAACATGATACTTTTCTACAGTTCATCATTAAATCCCCCTGTCCTGTATCAATCTTTTGTTCTTAGAGTAGTGATTTCATATTAAAAACAATAAAGATATAGTCCCAAATGATGACTGCTATGTTATGGAGATGGCAGAATAAGGGCCACAGATAATACAGCACATTATTGTAAGTCATTCACAGAAGTAACACTTCAAGAGTTTCTCAGGATGGCACTGTAATGGAAGCTAGTAGACTCTTTCTGTGTTCTTGGAACTACTGCTATATAGTATTTATCTGATAATTGTGTCCCATTAAATTGAGGCAGCTACAGGATTAAAGGGAGGAGATGTTTGATGCAGCAATTTATGATAATGTGTGAAGCTAATTTTTGTGTCCTCCCCCCCCAACTCATGTTTACTCAAAATGAGTCCAATCCTTCAGGCAAAACTTCTTAGAATCATTGCTTATGTTTCTTCCCTATGCACATGATGGCACTTTCTGGAGTTAAAAAATTTTTTTTTAGATATTGTCTGGAAAAGTATTTTGCTGGTTAATAGAATGGAGGTGACAATTAAAAAATTCAAAAACTTTAGTTTGATATATTAGGTGAGCTCCATAAAGGCTTCAGTTTTTTAAAACTTATCCAGATCTGTATTAAAAGGAAATTGCTACTAATATTCCAGTATGCTGGTCAATATTTGTATCCTGATCCTTTGGAATACTACAGTACTTCAGTGCCATTCAACTCCTATGGCTTTCCATCACACGTTTATTTTTAACCTAGACAATGCTTCTCAGATGCATATTATATCCAAATACAGTTTATTGGCATAACCCCACTATGAACAGGATGCATTCCTGTTTTAGTCTCTGGCTCCATGTGGACTGTGCCAACTGCTCTGCCGTAGTACTTACTCAAGTGACGTGTTCTTTTTTTGTGCTTATCAGGTTAGTGGTTGTGATATTGTGAAAGGACTCAGATTGGCAGCACCCAGAATGGTGATGTGTCTGTTTCTCCATAGAACTTGTGTATCAGCTGCACTCCAAACTTCTCCATATTGCTCATGCAGTTTACATACACACCATACACACCCATTCATTCCTGTTCTCTTCAACCTTGACTTGGAAAGTCAGATATAAAGGTTAGAAGGTAGTTCTTTCTGAAAGTTCATCCAATTTTTGGCCTTCTCTACTTTAACTAATAAAGGTCCTATTTGTGGTAGTGGTTTCTGTGACATGTACACCTGTGAATTAAAAACTGAACTGAGACTACCCACTAAATATAGGGCATTGTATTGAGGAGGTGGCTGTGCCCATAATGGCTCCTGCTGGGTGAATGTGGCACTATAGGTTCTTCTTACCTCAATTTCCCCTAAGAATGCCACACAGTCCAAAAGAATGGTTCTACTTTATTAAGTCAAAATATATTTGAAATAGAAAGTCTCGCCAATTGAGTTTGGGGTTTGTACAGCCCTCCTCTGTGGGGCCTGTGGTTCTCTGGGTCCAGTTCAGTCTCTACCTTAATTTGCTACAGAACTCACCTGCAGCCACTTTTGTCCAGCCAGCTGCAGCCCCCCAGGCTCCTGGCATGATTCCCTTGCCCCTTTCATTGTTATAATCCCTTCTCCTCCTCCTGCTGTTGAGGAGCTACTCTCTCTGAGAACACACCATCTTTGCTCTGGTGTTCTTTCTGCTCTTCTCAGGCTCTTACTGTTTTCTAGAGCCCAACTGTAGTGCTAATAACCCTTTATGAGGCACATTAGCTAAACAACTGGCAATAAGTCACTTAAGGATTTAACTGGATCCATGTGAGTATAAGTTCGCTCATTTTCTGTTACAGGAGCTTGTCTCAGGTGTGTGGGTCCCTGATTCCTTCTTAAAGGATCAGTCCTGTGACAGGCACCTCATAGGCATCAATTTGTAATTACTTTTGGCCATTGCCATTGTGATCCTCAGAGACCCTGCCTATCCCTTAATGCTGTGGCTTATGAAGCCATACAGGGGATAACTTGGCAGCAGCAAGGAGCGGTTCAACAACAGGCTGAGCAAGTGCAGAATGAATGTTGAGTGTGCTTTTGGCTGTTTAAAGGCCCGCTGGTGCTGCCTCTTTGGGAAGCTAGACCTGGCCGATGACAATATTCCTATGCTTATAGCTGCATGCTGTATGCTCCATAATATTGTGAAGGGAAGGGTGAAAGCTTCACTCAGAGCTGGACCGCAGAGAGTCAGTGCCTGGAGGCTGAGTTGGAGCAGCCAGAGACCAGGGGGCTATTAGAGGGGTGCAGCACAGGGCCATAAGGATCAGGGATGCCTTGAGGCAGCAATCTGAAGCTGAAAGCCACTAATATTTGTTGCTGTCCTCAGGAGTGCAGTGCTTGTAATGCTAGGAGATGATTGGTGCAGACAATGCAATGTGTGGGTTTAACATAATTGTATGTTGCTTTGCAGGGCTCTTTTTGCTTTCAATTAATATAATAAAGATTTCTTACAACCAATACCGTTGTTTTTATTAAAAAACAACAATTGGAGGAGAGAGTCAAACAAAAAAAAATCAGTAGTGAGGGGGATGGGGGAAGGGAAGGTCCCAGAAGGAGGTGGGGTCCCGGGACCGCTAAAGATTTGTGTATGTCCATGGATCATATCCAACCTTCTCCTCTGGAGTACAATGCAGCGGGTATTGTACTTCATCAGGGCCAAACTGAAGAGGGATGGGTGTTGAGTGCAGTGGGTAGTGGGAGACCACAGTGCTGGACTGTGAGGAGGGAGGAATGGGATGCTGCGGGTAGAGACTGGAGACTAGAGTCAGAAGGTTGATAAGAGTGTGTTCGAGTGTCTGGGGGGAACATGGGAAAGAGTTTTGTGACAGCGGCTACAGGGGAGCAGGGCTCAGAGCTACTTGGTTTGCAGAGTTAATATCACCTGGAGCGTATCTGCTTAGCACTCCATAACCTTTAAGAGCTACTCCATGGCTCCATTCTGGTGTTCCACATGCTCCTTTTGGTCCCTCTTCTCGCTGTCCCGCCACTCCTTCAAGACCTGTTTCTCAGTGGTTGAGTGCATCATAACATCATGCAGAAAGTCATCCTTAGTTCTTCTGGCTGCATACATCTCTGACTTCCAAGTCATCCTCTGCCTCTGGGTCCCCCTCCACATCCTTGTCCAGGATTTCCTCTTCCTGGCTTGGTCCAGTCTCGACTGGCACGTGAGCCACCAAAGTATTCACCAGAGCAGCAGTTTGCCTCATGCGCCTTGTGGTGGGCATTCTGCAGCTACTTCACTTTGACCCTGCACTGCAATGTGTCCTGGTCAGGGCCCCTTTCTCTCATGCATTGTGAAATCTGTCAGTAGGTGTAAATGGTGTGGGACTCACCCCTGCAGCACCTCCTACTGGTCGTCCAGGGAATTAGCTCTCCAGCCTCTGGAGCACCCTTTGCAGGCCAGTGTCCCACTTGTAGCTGGCCCCGTGTCCCTTCTGAACCCCGGTGTCCCTCTACCCTGGGACTGCCCCCTGGCAATACCCCACCAGTCTCTATAGGTCTCTCTGTCAGGGGAACCCCCAACCCTCTGTCCCCACCTCGCCTCAGTCTGGGCTACTGCCAGTGGCCACCAAGCCCCTGCTCCCTGGGGCAGACTGCAGTATAAAAGCCACTCATCATAGGCAAGGTTGTTTGGACCTGCTGCCTTCCTCTGCCTCCCAGTACCTCTGTGGGCCTTGGACCAGGCCCTGCAGCCGGGGGAGTTGCCAGCCTGGAGCTCCCCTGCTCCTCTGACTCTCCCCAGCCCTGCTTCACTCCCAGTACCCTTTCTGCAGGCAGCCAGGCCCTGCTCTCTCCCAGCCTGGAGAGAGCCTTCTTTTGTGTCTCTGGCTCACAGCCTTTTTATACAGGCCAGCTGTGGCTGCTTCCCCAGTCAACCATTCCCCTGCCACAGCCCTCTCCCAGGGCTGTTTTAAGCCCCAAAGGGCAGGAGCAGGGTAACCACCCTGCTACAGTACATATCATAATTCCTATGGCTGAAGCACAGCTGGGACTGGACAGCCTCATCTCCCCAAATGATGAGGTCCAGCAGCTTGGCATTGCTCCAAGTGGGGGATCGCCTAGTGCGTGAAGCAAGCGTCGCCACCTGGAAAGATGTGCTGAGACCACTGCACGCATCACCGAGCAAACAGGAAGGGGACTTTCAAAATTCCAAAGGAATTTACGGGGTGGGGATGATGGTTGATCTGCTGAGGACAGGGCAGTAGAGTTCAAACTGATAACCAGAGAGGCGAGAACAGGCATTGTGGGACACCTCCTGGAGGCCAATCACAGTGCCATAATCAACCACGGTGTCTATACTGGAACTGCACTGCTATAGCTCTGGTGCAGAAAGCTCTATGCCTCTCATTGGGGAGGTTTTTTTAAAGCACTGCGCACTAAGTGGCTTGGCAGTGTGTACACCATGGGAGTTACAGTGCAGAAAGCTGCTTTACTGCACAGAAACTTGCCTATGTAGACAGGGCTTAAGGTTATGTCTACAGTACAAGCCAGGAGTGTGGTCCCCCTGCTTGGGTACGCACTCACTGAGCTAGTATGAGTATCAATGTAAGCGTAGCTGAGGTACCACAGGTAGCGGCAGCAGAGTACGTACCCACCAGTTTAAGGTTGGTTTCTGCTCAGCAAGCTCAGCCAAGCCTCTGTTACCATGGCTATGCTGCTGTGTATACTCATGCTAGTTTGATGAGAGCTAGTACAAGTAGGTGTACACGAGCAGGGGAATCACACCCCTCCCTAGCTCATAGTAAAGAGGTAGCTTAAACTGTAACCCTCTTTTAAGACAGAAGTCCCTATATCTCCTCCTCAAAGTTGGATTGAAACTTAAGTCAGGAGTCTCCAGTTCTCTTCCCTGGAGCTGGGTTGTAATTTAGGCCTGCTATAGAGCCTTAGCCAGTTTCTCCTTCAGTTGGCCCCTTTTCCCCAATTAGTCCTTGGACTTGGAGGCCTCAGTAGGCAGCCTTCTACTGCTGGTGTCTACCCTGCTAAGGGGTGGAGGTAGCATATATGCCAGTCCCCTTCTTCCAGGTCATCCCCAGTAGATTGCCTCACCCACTCTGCAAGTTCACGAGTCCTGGACCCTTAGTGAAACAGTAACTGACTTTCTCCCACATTCTGATTATTGCCAGGACTTCTTCCTCTCCAGCGGTACCTCTTATTTCCTAGATCCTTGCATACACCAAAACCTCTCAAAACATTAGAGGACCATGCCATATAACTGGGTGAATATTTTCACTTCTGATTCTTCATCCCTCAGACAATACAAATATCATTGTTTAGACTGTTAACTGATAAGAGTACCATGAACTCAGGGAGTGTTCTTGTTTCTAGGGAAAGCATACAGATAGTTCCAACCCTTGAGGTTTTGCCTAAGCAACGAAGCACCTGTTTTTATCTTGGTGTAAAAGATGGGATTATTCTGAGCCCTGAGTTTTCCATACCATTTGGGAGATAGTATCCTCTCGGATTCCAGACTCCGAGAAGTGTACTGTTCTTCCTGCAGATGTTAGGCTTAATAGCTTCATTGACCCATGTGACCTCACTTACTAGGGCTACATTAGAGGCCTCCACAGAAGAAAGAGTCCACTGAAGAAGAAATACTGCAAGGTGGACTTTTTACCACTTAAACTTTTCTAGACAAGATTCCTGCCCAATGAAGACAAGTGGTATGTACTTTTTAATAACCTCATTTTGAGCCCCACATATTCAGCCCCCAGCCAGCTAGTCATCACTACAGTTGTCTCTTCAAGGGTAAGTGTTGCTGCTTCTCCTTTGCTGGACAGCATTTGCTCTGTCCGTTCATTCTCTCTTCTGGTACTTTTGTATCCCCTGTAGATAAAGAATCTTCTCAGGAAAGTGCATGTATTCAGTGTAGGGTGCTCCTGATGGTTTTAAGACTCCTGTGTTCCTTCAGGTGGTAATTTCAATCTTCCAAAGACGGAACTGGAAAATAAATAAGCAGCACTTACTTGCCTCCCCTTTCCCCTGCCCCTGCCCTCCCTCCCCCATTTCCTTTTCCTCCCTCAGGTGTCTCAGTTCATGTTCTATGTTTTAACTAGAAGTAATGGCAAGAAATTAAGAAGTATAAAATCTAGGATGAATATCAGGATAAACTTCCTAGCATTGAGCACTATTAGCCTGTGGAATAATATCTCAGGAGAAATGCTGGCAATTCTATCACTTGGGACTTCTGCCAGATAAACTAAACAAAGCTCTGACTAATTCTGCACTTTCCCTTGGTAAAGACTTTTTGTAATTATCTGTGTCATGGTTCAGGGCAACTACACCTGTATTTCTCCTCCATGGTTCACCAAGGGCATGCACTTTAGGCTCCTGGCTCTTCAGCTGTCACCTCTCTTGGGCAGAGCCCCCTATTTCTCTCCCTCCTGATTCTGAGACTGCACAGTTCCCTGCCCACACTGTGATATTTCCAACAAGCCAGAGTGCCTATGCAGACCAATATCTGTGCTTTGCTTTCTCTCCAAAGGCTATGAATAACTAATTGCCAGCAATTACAAGTTACCCCACAGCTCTTAATAAGCAATGACATTTATTCTTAAGTGAAATCATTACAGAGAAAACATATTAAAATGACAAAAGTAACTACAAACATGCTAATAAGCTTACCAGAGATCGCCCCCCTACTTCACTAAGGGATTTGGTAGGAGTTGGCCCTTTAAACCAAGGTCACAAGTTCATAACAGCCTTAGCTTAGAACTAGCACACCCATGGATAAATTAGTTTTTCCTTTATAAGTTAGTTTTTCCTTTATGCTCAAATAAATGTGTTAGTCTCAAAGGTGCTGCAAGTACTCCTGTTCTTTTTGTGGATACTGACTAACATGGCTGCTATTCTGAAACCTTTTTCCTTTGTATAGCTTGAGCCCTTGATCTTGAGACTCCAGGAACAGGTAATCAGCAGATAAGGGTCCTCTCACCAGGGCATATCTTCAAAAGGCTAGGTTTTTGCATAAGCAGAGGTGGGGAATTTGCATTCACCTCACTGTAGAGGTTCCCCAGGCAAACTTTTACTGTTTGTCCCAAAAGTCCATTCTTGTCTGGCACATTATTCAATGCCTCCTTTGAAGTTCATAACTCTTCTGGGGTTCACATCATATCTCCCTGCTGGAGAGATTACATACAATCCTGGCCCACAATAATACATAATCTTTGCGTTTGATACAATGGTCTGCAAAGATACCTAAACTTCATTCATTAAGGTTTTTGAAGGATGTTGCAGGAAATTGTCAGATCTGTCACAATCAGCACCAGATGCTTAAAACCACACTAGAGATACACCTTAGTTAGATGTTTCAATTAAAATGATCAACTGTGAAATAGTGAGAAATTTTGGTATATACGTTGACATGGAAATTTATAGTTAAAGCAGTTTACACTTCGTTGTTTTCTGCAAACTCAGGAAGAGAGCACAGAATCAATTCACATTTGGAAAGTTTTCATCCATAAAGATTAAAACATATCTGATCTTCAGACATGTTGAGTACTCACAACTCCAGCTGAAGTCAGTGAGAGCTGTAGGTGCTCAGCCCTTCTGAAAAAAATAGGGATCTTACAATTAAAAAAAAAAAAAAAGCTTAAATTCTGCAAAAAATTGTTTGGGCATCAAATAATCTGCAGCAGGAGGAGACTAAGAGCAGTGAGCAGCCAGAGTGCTATCCTGGCAACTCTTTGCAGATTAACATGCATTTTAGCTGTCTGGCCACCAGGGGCACACTATTGTAGCTGCATACTGTTTTTGCTCAGCCGAACACTTTTTCTTGACTGTGAAGTTGTTCTAAGCGAGTTGTTCCTGTGAAGCAAAGCACTATAATAGACCCTGCTCTTTGTCTCTTGTCTGGGCTCTTTTCCACCACAACCAGCTAGAACAAGTGTTGGCTGCCATCTTCAGGACCTGGTTTCCCTAACTGCTTCTATCCAGCTTAACATTTTCAGATCAGCTTCTCCAGCTCTTCCTCCTGCAAAGCCACAGCCTGGTTCTGTAGCACGGCCTACTTCTGGGAAGGAGCACATTGTGTTAGCATTCCAGTGGTCCTCTTTTTATGTGTCTCCTGACTTAAGATGAGGAGGACTTGGTTAACAAATTTCCCTATATGGGAGACTTCCGTGCTCCAGAGTTTGAAGGTGAGCCACTGTCTTACACTGAAAGTTTTAAGACGTTGCTAGTACACTCACTTCCTTGGAAGGTAAGCTCCCTAGGCTGGAGTTATCAAATGGATATTTTTGTAGGTATATTGAATGGAAAATGTTGGCATTCTCATTCCATAAGGAATTCAAAGACATAATATTTCAGTATGTTCACGTGCTGATGGATCTGTGGCTCTCACTAGGGTTGCTTCTCTCAGGTATTTTGTCTCTGGAAGAATTAAATAAAGAAAAAGCAACTGAATGGAACATTGCTTTCCCTGACTTTGAAATCATCTCTCTACACCAGCTCTCTGGCTGTTAACCAATATTACTAACAAGAGAGGGATCACTGGGAGGTTTTCACCCTCCTCTGCATCATGGGGCATACGTTACTTGCTGGTGTAAACTAGAATAAATGGCGGATTCTCTGTAACATGCAGTCTTTAAATCATGATTTGAGGACTTCAGTAATTCAACCAAAGGTTATGGGTATATTACAGGAGTGAGGGGGTGAGGTTCTGTGGCTTGTGATGTGCAGAAGGCCAGATTAGATGTCCCTTCTTGCCTTGAAGTCTATGAGTCTATGATTTAGCTCTTTTCAAGGCATGAGACATTTCTTGAATGGCATTTAAGATTGCTGCTCACCCATTCCTTCTTTTCTGTTCTGTCCTGTCCAGCCAGATGTTTATTGACTTTGCTTCTGATTAACTAAATCAGGAGCATGAGATTTTTAATGAGTTACACAATATTAAAAAGTTTGCAGCTTTCTCTGTGCTATCTCTTTGACTGAGTATGCCTAGCAACATGGTCAAATAGTCTGACTACTGTGAGGAGATGCAACATCTGGCTTTTGGCTGGAATTCAGACTTTACAGCTAAATGCAGCTTTGCTTTATAAAGGGAGACAAGATGTTAAATAAGATGGTAAGAGTGTCAAGATGGGTGAGATAGTATCTTTTATTGGACGAAATTCTGCTGGTGAGAGAGATAAGCTTTCGAGCTTACACAGAGTTCTTCTTCAGGTCATCTTCAAGACCTGAAGAACAGCTTTGTGTAAACTTGAAAGCTTGTCTCTCTCATCAGCAGAATTTGGTCCAATAAAAGATACTGCCTTACCCACCTTGTCTCTCTAATATCCTGGGACCACCACAGCTACAACAACACTGCTTGCAACAGTGTTAAGAGTGTGATAGATACTGCAGTCCCATGCAGTATCTTTAAAGACCATATTCTATTAAGTTTGTGTATCACTGTGGCTAGGGATTGTATGCAACTCCAGTGGGGAGGATTCGCACAAGTTCCCCAGGAACCAAAAACAGTGGGAGGTGATTAAGGTGTATCTCAGTTATGTTATATTCATATTCATTTCATAAGCATATTTGCATAAAGAATATGAAGTGAAGCATCACACTCATTATTGATCAGAATTGATTATGTCCTTTTTTGTGAAAGAAAAATGGCTGGTGACCTACAGCAGGTAGTGGTTAGATTCTTACGCAAGAAGCTATCTGTTTGACAGGAATAATCTTACCACTTTAAAGATGACTTAATTGACACCTATATTCTTTTAGATTCCTGGATTTGTCTGGCTTTAGTCCTGGGGAAAAGATTGAAACAACACTCATTGCTTTGTTTGGTGATCTTCTGGCAGTGATCAGAGGTCATTGTACTTACAATTTCATTTAATTGTATACTTTTGATAAGGCTATCTTGAGTTACTGTTAACTTATCTGTGAGAGCTGATAGAGGTGAATGGGAATGTTGTACAGAGGATCTGTTTATTCATATAGGGAAGACTCAGAGGACTGTAGCAATTGCATGTCCTCTCCTAGTGAAGGTCCCACAATATTCCATCCTGTCACCCTCATGTATGTAAGGCTGTTGAAGAAAGGCATTTTGAACTGCAGTATTATCATTAAGTTGATGAAAACGAACTCTGTGTCTTCACATCAAACCTGGAATATCTGGTTGTTCTACCTTCTCAGTGCTTGGCTTAAATTCAGTGCAGAAAAAATGAAGCTGGTGTTGCTCGGTAGAGAAAAATACGTTTGAAAAGAAAGGGAACTGTACCTACTCCCTTGACTGAAAAGGTACTGTCACAATTTTTCTCAGTTGTTTGTGATCTTGGGATTTCATTAAACTGATCATTTGTTTCTTGAGTCCAGACTAGACCAACCTGTTCCTTCGGATGTAGATCTCAACACAATTTATCTATTCTTTTGTCACTATACTGGCATATAGTCTTAAGACTGACTTTGAAGAATATAGACAACATTCAGCTAGTCAGCATGCAACTTAATTGAGGAAAGTCAGTCAGCATGCAGCCTGATTGGGGCAAGTCATCATAAGCAGTGATTCAGAATTCTTTCTGGAGTGCAGTTCAAGCAAGGGATACCATCTATAAAGCCGTGAGTGGCTTGGGAGCTGACTGTTGCAGAGAGAGCCTCTTCCCCCTTGTACTGTTGCAGAAATTGTGTCTTATAAAAATACTTTTGTTTCTGTCCCTGTGGTTTAATTCCTGGGTATGGGTACAGAGCAGTTCTGGTGGAAGGTCCTTTGTTCTTGATTTCACTCCAGTAGTCAGAGCTTTTTTTTTTTTTTTTTTTTTTTTTTTTTGCGGGGGGAGGGGAAGGTTTATTGGTTGGAGGGCAGATACTATGTAAGATGTATTTAAAAAAATTGGGCCTGTACCCAGGATATTTATCTCATGAAGGGTGGAACTGGTAGAGGTAGGAATGGGTTTGATTTATGCCACTTGTTGACAGTTGGTTGTTTTAATTTTTGTATTAGATTTGCAGATATCAGTTGTATTAGATTTGCAGATATCAGGGTACAATATAAAAAAGAAAACAGTCATAAAAATCTTCTGTCTGTTGAAAACCCAAGTCCTTTCAACACCTAAAGTCTTTGAGTCATAGGTGAGGGGTTTAGGAGAGCATTTCTGTGCCTTTCTTTTTTAATCTTTGTTCAACAGGAGTTCCACCTTTCATAACACTGGTCTACAATTTTTGAGAAGTCGTCTGCTTCAGAGATAAAATGTGGTATTTATTATGTATTTTGATGTGCTGAATTCAAATATGACAATTAAAACAACTGTTTGGCTACTGTTTCTAAGATATTTAAGTTTTTGCATTTTATGTCTATGTATATTGGTAGTATTAAGTGAGTTTTAATCATATGTGTAACTAGGTCTTTATGTGTTATGAGTTGTTTACATGATAATATTTACCTGCACTGTTTATGATACTTTTAAATGGCAAGGGTTATATAATAATTATTATTGAAACAAAAAGCAAAAGGACTATTATGTACATAGTTTAGTCCTGCGTGTCTACTCCTTTTCTTGTCTTTTGTATTCATAAAGGAATCCTTTGTCCACTGTCCTGAGCAATAGTCTGCAAGCATGATGGTCCATTTGCCGCTGATGCATCTCCATTGTTGCATTGTTTTTTGTGAATCGCTTCGCCGTTTGCTTGTCGCTCACTGCTCTTGAGTTCGGTGGAAAAAATTAGATGAGAGTTGCAAAAAGTGTATCTTTGTGGAATGTTGACAACCAAGGCTTTGTATGCTTGAAGGAGGTTGCCACCAACACCTGTAGTGTCTGCTTTGTTTCCGAGAATTATTGCACTAATGAAGGCTTCTTGCCATGAGTCTGTCCAAATGCCATCATCTCAGAAGAAGTTTCACCAATCTGGACCAACAAAGACACTTTCCTTTTTTAGCTTCACTTAACCTTTGGAATTGTCCACAGAGGTACTTGAAGTGCTTGTGTCTTTGTCAATGGCCTTGACAAAATTCTCATCAGACCAGTGTATGTGTAGCGGTGGTAACAAATCCTCCTTTGTTTCAACAAGTGGTGGATGCTGAACTTTTTTAGGAATCCAATGACATGTCAGGAGTGGATCTTTTACTTGATGTAGTGGGAGATCCTTTGCAGACTATCCATCATTGAGGAAAGAGTCTTTGTGATCCATCTGCGACAAGCAGAGAGCACAACATTCAAAATGCCCAAAGCTAGTGATGTTGGTTCATTAGTTTGATGCCTCAAAAGTTGTTTCATGTTGTCATAGGTTTCCTTCATATGGACTGCATGACCAACTGGAATTGATGGCAAAACATTGCCATTATGCAGCAAAACAGCTTTAAGACTTGTCTTTGATGAATCAGTGAACAGTCTCCACTCATCTGGATCTTGAACGATGTTGAGGGCTGCCATCACACCATCGATGTTGTTGCAGACTGCAAGATCACTTTCCATGAAGAAGAACGGGACAAGATCCTTTTGACGGTCACGGAACATGGAAACCCTAACATCACCTGCCAGAAGATTCCACTGCTGTAGTCTGGAGCCCAACAGCTAGACTAGAGCCAATCAACAATTTTAAGCATCATTTTCGTTCTCAGTGACCCAGAATTAGTAAAGTTTGACTACATTTATTTCAGAAGCATTTTGGCTGTAGAGCAGTGTAATCAGTACAGAACCAGGAAGCAGGAGACCTCCAAAAGTCCTTTTCCCTACAGCAGTGCCACTACTCTTGGGAAGTATTACTTTTGCCTGGATGCAGGCCCAAGCATCAGAATAGTGACCGTGTAGTCCTTACTACACCTTTTCCTCTCTTTCATGTCAACCCAGAAGTAGGACACAGTCTGGCTCTAAATATACAAAAAATTGATTCCCCCATGTCATTGAGCGCCCTTGATGCCTGTTAATAGTCATTGGCATTTGAGGGTGCTGAGCACCTCAGTGGATCAGCTCTCATGATATTACATGATGCAACATTTCCTTTCCTCTGCTTGCCTGGGACAGCGTGAAATGCATTGTAACATTGCACTATTTAGTGTTTTTAAACCTGTGTTTTTCAGGTTGCTGAATTGCCACTGCTGATCATCAGCCTTCAGTAATTGGCAGTCTAGGCAAGCCTTGAAATTCAGATGTCGTAGGCAGCATCACTCGTCATTGACGTAAGGATTGCATGGCTTGCCAAGACTACTTCCATCAGTATCAGTACGCAAGTAACCTAATAAGCAAGTCAAAATGTATTTTAGTTAATGCAAAAGGCTGCAATATTGGAACAGTCTCAACAATTTAGAATGAAAGAAAATAAATCTAATGTTACTTTGACAGGATTATTTATACTTTATTTTAAAGAGATGCACAGTATCAGAATGGAAACATGATTGTTAACCTCAAATTTACAGAAACAAAACTCAATTAAAAAAATCACTGAAGTAAATCTGATGTGTTGAAATCACTTTTTGTTAAGGTTCTGCAAATGTTAAAAGAAAAAGTCACTCAAATGTAATAATTTTCATGTAATTCTAGCTTGATGTGTGAATTATATTTTTTCTATTTATGTAGTTCTTTCTGTAAACAAGAACAGATTTCTTTGATCCAGCTTTAAATGTGCTTGTTTTCACCCAGAACATAATATCATGTATGAACTCATTAGAGTAAAATCATTTTTCCGTGTGAAATTTTAAATAAGCTTTACTCTTGTAGAGTTTTGGACACGTTTTCTTGTGTGGTTATAAGATGGTATAAAATGGACTCTTAAATATACTTGTAATTGCTATTATATATAATTGGCCTTTAAGTTTACAAGGAAAGCCTGGTCTAGAAGCTTTTATAGTTCAATATTCTAGTTAAGGTGCAGCCTTATAGGAGAGCAGGCAATTCAACCAAATTTTAAATCAAACTGTTATAATAAAAACTGGCTTCCAGAAATGTTGAATTTTGATTTAAATTTTTTGTGCTTATTCATTAGGAAAGTATGAGAATATGTGTTAAGTATTACATGGACAGGTAAAGATTTAGGGCCGTCCAAAGTGTATTTAACCTAAGAAACACCAGTAATTTGCATAAATAGACATTATGTCTATGTTAGGACAAGTGGCTTAGGTAAAACTTTGTCCCAGGTTAGAAGGCTCCTTTTTGTGTCAGTACAGTGCAATCCCAATTGACAACTCCAGTTAACTTGAAGTAACTGGTTAAATAATATATGTTTCCCAAAGTTGCATTGACTTTCTTAAATTCCAGAGAGATCTTACAGAAACTCCTTTGTCTCTCCGTTTCTGGAGAATGTGTAGCTCAGTAAAATTTAAGAGATCCACAGGAGCAGAACTTCATTTAATGTATCCTGAGGGAACATAACTTACCTTGGTTATCCAGGTATTTCAGTTTATCAGAGCTGGGTTACTCTTGATTATTCAAGCCCCTGTTATGAAAATGTCATGCATACTACTAATGTACTGGAAACAGGCTGTAACTATCAGTTGTGTGGAATAATTTGTTCATGTCAGTTATAGTATTGTTTTGTATTTCTGGTGTCTGTGCTCTAGGTACAAATGGAAAGGTTTGTTGTGATTATGTTTGCCTGGCTCTTTTTAGAATAATAGAAATGCAGGGTTAGAGAGAACCTTGAGAAGTCAAGTCCAGACTTCTGTACTGCTGTAAAACCAAGTAAACCTAGAACATCCTGAAAGGCGTTTGTCCAACCTATTTTTACAACCCTCCAGTGATTCCACAACATCCATTGGAAGCCAATTCCAGAGCTTAATTACCCTTATAGTTAGATTTTCCTAATATCTAACCTAAAACCTCCCTCGCTGCAGATTAAGCCAATGGCTTTTTGTCCCGTCTTCAGGGAACGTGGAGAACAATTGATGCAGTCCTCTTTATAACAGCACTTAATATATTTGAAGACTACTGTCAGGTCCCCCTCAGT
Source organism: Chelonoidis abingdonii (assembly GCF_003597395.2). Taxonomy (NCBI): domain Eukaryota; kingdom Metazoa; phylum Chordata; order Testudines; family Testudinidae; genus Chelonoidis; species Chelonoidis abingdonii. The sequence continues at coordinate 29,898,620 of NC_133770.1, read as the reverse complement.
CATCTTTTCTCAAAACTAAACATGGCTAGTGTTTTAAACTTTCCTTATACCCCAGGTTTTCTAAATCTTTTATCATTTTTGTTGCTCTCCTCTCGACTTTCTCCAATTTGTCCACTTTTTTCCTAATCTGTGGCACCCAGAATTGGACATTGTACTTCAGTTGAGACCTCTCCTATGTCTTGTAGAGTAAGACAGTTACCTCCGTGTCTTACATATGACACTCCTGTTAATACACCCCAGAATGATATTCATATTTTTTGCCGTTGCATCACATTTTGACTCATATTCAATCTATGATCCACAGGGCCACCCGAGGGGGCCGGCAAGTGGGGCAATTTGCCCCGGGCCCTGCAGGGCCCCCCACGAGAATATAGTATTCTATAATATTGCAACTTTTTTTTTTTGAAGGGGCACTTGAAATTGCTTTGCCCCAGGCCCTCTGGATCCTGGTGATCCACTAGAACCCCAAGATCCTTTCCAGCAGCACTACCATCTACCCAGTTATTCCCCATTTTGTAGTTGTGTATTTGATTTTTCCTTCCTAAGTGAAGTACTTTTCACTTGTCTTTATTGAATTTCATTTTGTTGAATTCAAACCAGTTCTCTAATTTGTCACAGTAATTTTGAATTCTGAGTCTGTCCTCCAAAGTGCTTGCAACCCTTCCCAGCTTGATACCATTTGCAAATTTTATAAGCATACTCTCCATTCCATTATCAAAGACATTTAATGACAATACTGAATAGTACTGGACCCAGGACTACCACTTTGGGACCCCACTAGATGCGCCTTCTCAGTTTGACAGCAAACCATTGATAACCATTATTTGAGTATGGTCTTTCAACCAGTTGTGCACCCATCTTTTAGTAATTTCATCTAGACCCCATTTCCCTAGTTCGCTTATGAGACATATATCTACGGTTTTCCGCTATCCACTAGGCAGTGACCATATCAAAGAATTAAATTAGGTTGGTTTGGCATGATTTGTCCTTAACAAATCCATGCTGGTGTTCCTTATGACTCTATTATCTTCCAAGTGCTTACAATTTTATTGTTTAATAATTTTGTAGTATGTACTGACAATTTAGAATGCTTTGAAATTATTTAGAATCAACCTTTGTTAGTTCCTTGTAATGGCTCTGGTCTGAAGCCAATTACCACCAGTTAAAATCTGGATCATATTCTGAGTTCATATTGAGTTTCCATCTTTTAGACTGGCTGGCTCTTGGGCTCAAAATGTCAGCATCTTAATGACAATACGAGTGTGTGTTATAGAGTGGAGAAAGCTTTGGGTGTCTTTGATGCTTATTTTTAGAAGCCTTTTTCGGCTGAGATAGTTTCCTTTTGGGAGTTGTAAGAAGCCCTCTACTTTTAGCTTTCCCAAGAGAGTCTGTTCAGATTCCTGTTGACAATTAACAATTATGTAATAAATATATTAAAAGGAGTTGACCAGATCCTGTCTACTTTACTTGTAAAACTTCCTTCTTCAGGTATGGTTGATTCAGCACCCAGGCTTTTCGATGGTACTGCATTTTTCTACACTTCCTAGTAAATAAATAACAGGAAGATAACATTTTCATCAGATAGACCTTTTGTCTTAACAAATGACCTTTTGCCAGCAGTTTTCCCACAGAAATATTGCTCAGGGATCACTAATCAAAATCTTCAGGGATCATTAATCAAAGACCTTTCAACAGTCGGATTTTTTTCCTTGTATTATGAATGTCTCAGGTACTTTGGAAAAGGAGACAGAATGCAATTATCATGATCTTTTAGATACATTTTGGCCTGTTCACATCTTGTATTTCAATATTCTGTTCCTGTCAGTGTGTCCTCTCCACCTTCTCCTGCTCATAGATCTATTGTCTCAGGGTCGTCCAGCTTTGAGATGTGACCACTCTCCACCAGATATATCTTTGGGATGCTGACCAAGGCAGGACTGGAAAAAAAAATCCTGGAGAATGATGAATTCTTGTAACCTTAAACACAAGCAAATTGTTTTTATCCAGTTCACACTGAAGAACTGAAAAAGATGTACTGTCTATTCTCTTCTTCTACAAATCCTATGGAATTGTCTTTGTTCTTTTCTTCTATATCATCTATTCTTCTTGTGTCCAGGATTAGGCATGATTTGCCAGAGACAGATTCAGATCTCTTAACAGTGATCTTAAAAATCTTCCCTTTGCTTCATGACAGTTTCCAGTCTTTTTTACCTCTCCATAGGACAATATTTCCATCCCTTCAATATCTCTGACAGCTGGATGACTATAGGCATTTCTAAGAGTTTTTTTTAATCTAGAATGGCATATGCTTTAAATTTAGAGGTATCATAATTCCACAAGATATCTCACAAAATTTGATTTGAGAGACCAGGAAAAGAGAGAAAATTGCACTGTCAATTATTTAAAGTTTACTGGAGTCTTTTAAAGGGATTTTGACTACCTGTTGGCAAACAAACTGATAAGATTTATCATGTCCCACTATAGGGATTAGAATATTTCTTCTCCCAACCAGTATCTGGATCTCTGATAGTCTCTGGTGCAGTAGTAAAGCCTGAGGGAGGAAGATGTTGTAGAATACTGTAAGAAAGAGGCCAGAATGATTGCTAATCTGGGTAAGAAACCATATTTCTCCACCATGTCAGCCTTGAGGATTGAAAATCATCAGTTGTGGTGTATTGTTGTTTATACTGCAGTAGTGTTGAGAGACGCTGGCCCCATTGTGTTAGGTAATACAGATACAGTCCTTGCTTCGAAGAGTTTACAATCCAAGTATTGCTTTAGTGATACAACTGTTTTATCATGGGAAAAAATTGTCCTCTATATTAGAACATCTTCCTGAAGAATACAAGTAGAAAGCCAAAGATTAGATAAAAGAGGACCAAGGATTTCATACCACTGACTGAGAATATCCTATCATGATTGGATTTGTTCACCCTATACAGATACTTCTAGCTGAGATCTCTGTGACTCTGTTCTAAAGTACAAACCAGAGGTAGAAGATTTAGTCTTTGAAAGCTTGGAGATCTTTTATAAAAAAACAGACAGGGTCCTTGAAAAATTAAGACAAAAGGTCAAGATTTTAAAAAGTGACAAGTGTTTTATTTTGGTCACCAACTTGAGACCGCTTAAAGGTATATAATTAGCACAAATAGTAACAATTTTGTCCTAGTAATAAGTAACATGTGTATATTTTTTTTGCAGTTTGGCTCAAAATTTTATCATTTAACTTATCTGTGTTATTGCTTTTTGAAGTATCTGTTGAAATCCACAGAGCACTTTATTTAAACATGATTATCATAATTCTTGAAGGTTTCTGTAGCTGGATCAAGTGCTGGAAGAGGATCTCCAGCTGTAACTCTAGTACAGTTGCCTTCTGGTCAAACTGTACCCGTCCAGGGAGTGATTCAAGCCACACAGCCATCAGTGATTCAGTCACCACCAATGCAGGCTGTTCAGGTTAGCTGTCTTTTATATTTTTTGCTGTTGTTATTGATCTTTTTAAGCTTGTGGTTTCTTCTCCCTCCCCCATTTTGAAACCTCCACCTTGGATCTTCAATTTTCCAACTTCTTTCTTACCAGTGCTTAGAAGACCCACTTCTGCCATGATGCTCATGGGTAACGGCCAACTGATAATAGCTAGGCAGGTGGTGTGGAGAGATTCATTAATATTTCTTGTTTATCTTTTAAAGAAATGATGCCTTGGAACCCTCAATTTGTGCAATAGCAAACTTGTATAATCACATGGCCCTATTTTAATGACTCTTCCACTTCATTTTCTCATTTGGTTGTTCTGCTCCTTCCACATCTTGTCTCAAATCGGATTATTAACTCTTCAGTGCATGGATTCAGTACATCTCTTCAATGTGTTAGCAGAAAGTCTAGAATAATGGGGCCCCCATACTGATGAGAGTATCTGGGAGCAATACAAATAAAAGTATTATAAATACAGCTTCTCTTATTGTTTATTCTTAGCAGCATCCATTATTGCGTCTGGGTTTGCTTTGCATGATAAAGATAAAAATAAAAAATGGCTACAAAAGAAATAGCATATATTTGGCAAACCTTCACAAACCTGATCTTGCTTAAGTTAGAAAATAGGGACCAGTGTTCTAAGCACCAGGAGTTTTCAGAGCTTCTCATAAGTGAAAAGACAGGACAAAAATATCTTACAACTATTCTGAAAGCGACCAGGTTTAGGAGTATTTGCTGTGAGTGGCAATACCTTGCCTAATCTTATCCTCAGCTCCCTCAAATTTTACTCTTGACACAGACAGCAGAAGTGTTCCTTCCAAAGAGAGGTGGTCTCTTGGATAACTGGAATCTACTTCTCACTTGCTGTCATCGCCATTCTTCAACTCAGTTTAGTTCAGAACAAATATACAAAAATAAAATATTTGCCCCATGGCTTGAAGTCACCCAGCAAGAGAAGTATTCCCCCTGGATTTCTCACCAACTATCTCTTTTATTAGAGGAATAGGAACCAACTGCTCTCTTGTACTGGGTGTTGGGCCAACTTCAGCTGCCCTGTCTTCTCCTACAATCAGGGTGTAAGGAAGGAAGCACTTGTGCCCAGTTAACCCTGGCTGGTTGCTTCCTTTTTTCCCTTACCTTTGGGAATATGGTTATTAAAGGGAGGTAGGGTGTTTCTGTCCTGACAGGATTCCAAAAGCCCTAAAGGGCCGGTATACCCCATTACATGAGCAATTATATATTTCATCAGATCCTTAAAGTATTCTCCCCATCCAGTCAGCAGCACCTCCTTATTAAGCTGGCTTTCATCCAGGACCTTATTACTGCTAGACATTGGGACACTGAGGAAATGGTATAATCTGGGTTTCACAAAAAGAAGCTTAATGTCATCTGCATATTGATGACATGATGCCTATACCTGCACACAGTCTCCTGCCCCTTTCTGCCCTATGGCTTCATAAGAGTTTGAACAAGAAAGACACAATGAGGATGATTGGATGTGGAAGCTGCGGCATGTACATGATCCTGGAGGGGGTACCTGAAAAGAGTTTTGTCTGCATGAAGTGCCGCCTGATAGAGCTGATGGAAGAAAAGATCCAAGGACTGGAGATGCAGGTGGAAAATCTGGTCGAAAGCGTCTTCCCCAGTTGGCACAGTCTCCCTGATAACGTTCCAGTGAGAATCTAAGCCGTATCATTCTTCCACATGAAGGACAATCAATGGATTCTTTCCCGCTCCTGTTAGGATCCTTTCAGCTCAGGTCCACATACCCATATCTTAGCACCCGGCAGACAAGCACACCCTTCTGTTCTCTGGATCACCTCTAGTTAGAGGCCTGTCTGTTCTTCTCATAAGGAGTCCCCAGTCATGTAGACCTGCTTTTCCTGGTGACAGTGTGATTCTCCGTTCTACCCTGACCCACTGGCTACAAGTCCTCTCAATTCCTATTCACCCATGCAATTCTCCTGGGGCTCATATTTGTGTTGCTCCATTGACTTCTCCCCTCTCCTGTAGGACTAGCAGCTCTTCTTCTTTTTCCTTGCCCTCTCTCCTTCAGCGGCCACCTGCTGTGCCCCTTCTTCATTTTCAACTCTGCAAACTGTGTCCTGAGTTCTATTTCTCCGTCACTGGCCGTCTTTTCCTCTGCCTGGTCTTAGTCACATGCTTCCACCGTCCACTTTCCTCACCCAGCAGTCTCTCTCGAATTCTTTGGTCCTGCTTCCATCGCAAGTCTCAGCTTATCCCTTCAGCCTCCTCATGTCTTTGCTCCATCATCTGCTCGACCCCCTTCTAAACGCGACCA